>NC_141596.1:39874977-39983458 GCF_047967505.1 Dipteris shenzhenensis | reverse complement strand
TATGCCGAAATGGTGTGCAATGGGCTGGAAAAATACCCCCGTAACGTGGTGTTTCCGTGTTGGAAATCTGGGTTCAAACGGGGTTCAATTTGGGTCCCAAACGGATGAGTTTCGAGGGTTAAAGGAGGGGTAAATTTGGCGTTTGGGGGGGTCCTAATGGTGGTGTGAATGGACTTTAAGTCCAACCGAGGGGTTGAAACTAAGTGACTCTAGTTAAACTAACTAACCTAGATCCTCCCAGTTACTATAACTGGGAGGTTTAACAACTGTAGTTAGATACTAACTGAAGAGTTAGTCTAACCTAACCGAGGGCTAACGAAACTAACCTAAGGTTAACTAACCTAACTAACCTAATCTAACTCTAGTTAGGACTAACTAACCTAGGGTTAATCGACTAACCTAACCGTAGTTAGTAACTAACCTGAGGTTAGTTTAGGTTAGGTCTGTTTGTTTGTTTTTTTTTTTTTCGGGGTGGGGGGCTGCCCGACGGCGGCGGGCGGGGGGGGGGGTTGGCACGGGGGGTGGGGTGGGGTGGGCGAGGGGATGCGCGGGGGGTGTGAGGGGAGTGTGAGGGGAGTGTCTGTGAGGGGGGTGTGAGGGGGGTGCGAGGGGGGTGTGGTGTGAGAGAGGAGAGGGGGCGGGTTGAGTGCGGGGAGGGGCGGGGAGGGCGGGGGGGCGGCGCTGTGTGCGCCACCGCGGGGGCGGGGGCGGGTAGCGGGGGGTGTGTGAGGAGAGGAGAGGGGGCGGGTCGGGGGGCGGCACTATGTGCGCCGCCGCGGGGGTGGGGGGCGGGCGGGGTAGGGTAGGGGGGCGGGGAGCGGGGGTAGCGGGGGCTGCGCCGCCGCGGGGCGGCGCGGGGCGAGGAGCACGGGCGGGGCAGGCGGGGGCGACGCTGTGCGCCGGGGCAGGCGGGGGGCAGGCGGGGGGCGGGGCAGGCGGGGGGTGGCCGCCGCGGGGCGGCGGCCGGGGTGGAGGGGCGCGGCGCGGCTGCGCCGCCGCGGGGGCGGGTAGCGGGGGGTACAGAGAGGGGGGGGTAAGGGGGAGGGTGTAAGGAGGAGAGAGAGGAGAGGGGGGTGGAGGGGCGAACGTAAGGGGTGGGGGAGAGAGAGAGAGGAGTGAATGAGAGAGAGAGGGGTGGGGGAGAACGAGGGGGGAGAGGGGAGCGAGTTGGAGAGATAGGGGGTGGGGGAGGGGGAGGGGGGAGGGGCGAGGGGGAGGTGGGGGGGAGGGAGAGGGGGAGGGGGAGGTGGGGGATGGGGAGAGGGGAGGTGGTAGTGGAGGGGGAGGGGGAGAGGGGGAGGTGATGGGGAGGTGAGGGGGAGGGGGGGAGGTGGTAGTGGAGGGGGAAGGGGAGGTGGTAGTGGAGGGGGAGTGGGAGAGGGGGAGGGGGAGGTGGTGGTGGAGAGGGGGAGGGGGAGAGGGGAGGGGGAAGATGAAGGGGGAGGGGGAGAGGGGAGGTGGTGGTGGAGAGGGGGAGGGGGAGAGGGGGAGGGGGAAGATGAAGGGGGAGGGGGAGAGGGGAGGTGGTGGTGGAGAGGGGGAGGGGGAGAGGGGGAGGGGGAAGATGAAGGGGAGGGGGAAGAGGGAGGTGGCGTGAGAGGGGGAGGTGGGGGTGGAGAGGGGGAGGGGGAGAGGGGGAGGGGAAGATGAAGGGGAGGGGGAGAGGGGAGGTGGTGGAGAGGGGGGAGGGAGGTGGTGGTGGAGGGGGGAGGTGGGGTGGGGGAGAGGGGAGGTGGTAGTGAGGGGGAGTGGGAGAGGGGGAGGGGGAGGTGGTGGGGGAGAGGGGGAGGGGGAAGATGAAGGGGGAGGGGGAGAGGGAGGTGGCGGAGAGGGGGAGGTGGTGGTGGAGGGGAGGTGGTGGTGGAGGGGGAGGGTAAAAGAGCAACAAAAAAAAACTGAAAGGACGAAAATTGAAAAGCAAGGCGAAGTGGTTACCTGACGCATTCCAAGTCATTCTCGATGGACCGGCTTGTCGCGGAACAATGGACGGTGGGTGGAAGGCTAGGTCATTGCTGCGAGAAGGGCTCGATGTTACTACATGGCGAGGATAGGAGTAAGGGGGCGGTCGATGGAGAGGGAGGAGTGTCTGCGTGGGGCTCGGAAGGAGAAAGAGAATGGAGGCAAAAAGTGTGAGATGAAGAATGAGGGGGGGGGTGGAAGTAGGTTTTTATAGGTTTGGATTTAGGTTTAGGGTTTAGGTTTAGGGTTTAACCCTAAACTCTTCCCGAGCCATAACTCTTTATGGAGAGCTCGGTTTGCCTTTCTGTAAAAAGGTAAAATGATCGTAATTGAAAGCTCTACGCAACCGTGTCCACTACCTAGCCTAATTGTACATCATGTGGCTTTATACCTACCTACGCATGTTTACTCGTCGCTACTTGAGACGCTAGTCTCCCCGGCAGCGGCGCCAAATGTTGGCTCTTTCCTACTGCTTCCGTAGGAAGAGCTGGGTATTCTATGTTGCAGGGTTCCGAGGCTTTTTGTCACCTACAGATATATTGGAATTGTCGTTGTAGTATATATGTAGCTTAGGACCTCGAGTCGTGTTCCGGTGAGAGACGTAGGCTTAAGTTGTGGTGAGTAAACATAATGCAAGCATGTGTAGAAGGCACGTAAACCATTGTTGTTGGGGTAATGAAGGCTTTCGCCTTCATTGGGGGGTTGTAAGGTTTAGGAGGAGTTTAAGGGTTCAGAAGGAGGTTCCAGGGTTTAGAAAGAGTTCAGGGTTAGAAAGAGTTCCAGGGTTCAGAAGGAGGTTCCAAGGTTTAGAAGGAGTTCAGGGTTAGGAGGAGGATCCAAGGTTCAGAGTAGAGTACATGGTGGAGAACTCGTCTCCCTCGTAGATCATTGAGTTTAAGGGTTTAGGAAAGTATAGGAGTGGGAGAGGAAGAAGGTGTAAGAGCATGGGTGAAGTAAGAGGGAGAGGAGGAAGGAGGAGGAGGGAAGAGGAGGAGGAAGAGGGAGGAGAGAGAGAGGAGGAGGAGGAGGGAGGAGGAGGGAGGAGGAGGAGGAGGAGGAGGAGGAGGAGGGAGAAGGGAGGAGGAGAGGGAGAGGATGGGTTGCAGGGTTGGAGGAGAGGGAAGAAGGGTTGCAAGGTTAGGACATGCTTTTGGACGTGCAGTGCAAGGAAGCATGGACACTTGAGACAAATGCTTGGAATACCAATGTAGACTCAACACAATGCCCCAAGAGTGTGGGCTTCATTCCATTATGGGGTATTTATACAAGTTGGAGAGCTTCTCTCTCTGCATGTAACACAAAGTCGTTACACAAAGTTGTTACACAAAGTTGTAACACAAAGTTGTAACACATTCTCCCTCTTCATGTAGAAGATGTAACACAAAGTTGTTACACAAAGTTGTAACACAAAGTTGTAACACAAAGTTGTGTCACAAAATTGTATCACAAAGTCGTAACACATCTCTCTCTTCATGTAGACAAACTCGTAACACAAAGTTGTTACACAAAGTCGTAACATAAAAGTTGTGTCTAGAAGTTGTAACACAAAGTTGTAACACAAAGTTGTATCACAAAGTGTATCACCTTCTCTTTCTTCATAAGTTCATGTTGGCACAGAGTCAACATGTTGTTATGAGACGATAAATGGGTAAAGAATGGCAGGTTGTGGAGCACAAAGATGTGTTGGTTGCATGGTGAATCCTTCAAACAGCTTAGAATAAAAGATCTCCATCAAAATTTGTAGGAGGAGCATTGATTTGGGAGTTTGGCCTACCAATAGCAAAAAGTGATCTAACGACCCTCATATCTATAATTTCACATGCTCGATGTTGATGAAGGAATCTCAACCCTAGAATATCTCGAGAAATTTCGTTTGTTATACACTTCCACATTTTCAACTCTAAATTGTGTGAATCCACAATCCACCTCAAGATTTATCCAAGCTCTGATTTAATGTGGTTGAAATAAGTATTTTCAAGCAATATGGAGGTCGATGTGGGTAGGAAGCGAGCTTAGTAATGTTACAATTGTGTAAGAGCTTTGTCCAAGCCTCGCCCCCCATTGTGAAAGTCTATTATGCTATATGCAAAGCAAGGACTCCCATTTTTGAAATCTACATCATGCATGATGCTTTAGGAATTAGAGCCGATCAATGATACTTGGATAATGCATGATGCTTTAGGAATTAGAGCCTATCAATGATACTTGGATAAGCTCCTTTCTCTTTATGCACATTCTACAAAGTGTCCCACTCAAGTCAATCATGCTAAAACTAGAATTATCTTGAGAGCTATCCAATTGGATCCAAGGGTATGGATTCAAAGTAATTCTAGCAAGAGAAATATTCCAAGGGTATGGATTCAGAGTAATTCAAGTAGGAGAAATATTCCAATGCCTTGGATATCCTCTTTTTCTATGAGTAACCATGAAAGCAATGGCATAATTCTTTTGTTCTAAAGATGAGGCATAAGTCTCACAAATAGAGATAGAAGAAATCATCCTTGATTTGGTAGAATCATTGTGATCAAGCATATTTTATCATCTGTTTTGGTCTTTGCCTCCACCATCATGCCTTTCCTCACAAGGGGATTGTGTGAGTGGAACGACTACTCAACGACTATGCAAGGACACCATTTGGCAGCATGAATAGGGGCATGCATTCCCTTGGTTGTTTGCCATTACACCAAAAAAATTGGGAGGCCTAGGTCTTCAATTGTTTAAAGAGAAGTGGGAGATGTTATGTTGCAAATGGCTCTTTTTCCTCCCCTCCTCGCAACCTTGGGTAGCTCTAGCAAGACATTAGATAATTGTTGGGGTGCCAAGGTTCTCACATGGATCTTTGTCTTGGTAGGAGATCCTAATGTCTAACTTCCAGTTAGGATAAAGAGCTACGAACAGCCATGTCAGCTCAATCCTATTTGGCAAAAAGATTTAGGAGATTGTGATTGGTAGGGTGCAACTCGATTGGAAGCTAATCGCTCTTTTCTTCTCAATATTTGGGTTAACAAATGAGCTTATATGAATCAAGTGGCTCCAGTTTAGATCAATCCATGTCTGGTAAAAAGGCTCAATAGAAGAGAGATCAATACATGGTCCTTTGTGTGGGATTTCCAAGCATGATATTTCTTAACTCTAAATATGATTGCAAAACGTTTTATTCTCTCCCTAAGAGAGAGAAAACTTATTGCCGCCACTTTTGTGAGATTGCATACAGACTAGCTCACTAGACAAGTGGTATGTTGTTGGTTTGATGATCTAAAAGGTTGGGTGAATGCTATAGGGAAGGAACTCTCTAGAGTCAGGCATAAGAATAGAATCCTTTCACAACTTACAAACATCGCCTTCACAACTCACTTGGCCTAGGAAGACTATGCTTCTCTCAATTCTTTGGGTGTTTGGAGGATGAGAGTAGGTAGGTTATGGAAACTCACACCCTCCTGCCGGTTTCATTTCCTATTGTGGTGTGTGCTCCATCATGTGTGTAAGCTCCCTAGAAGGCTTGCTTTATCCGACCCAACCATATCTTATCAACATAGGCATCCTCAAGAGAGCAAGCATATGAGATGCTAACATACAAACTACTTCTGCAATCCTATCCTATAATATATGAGAACACTTATGAACATTTATGAAAGCCTTGAAATATTCAACCATGATGCAGCCAATAATTATTGATTTTAACTTGAGCACACACCCCTGATGGAAATGTCAAAGTTGTTGGGGCTCAAGGGTTTTATTTGAACCATCGATCAACCTATTCTCAAATCTAGAAAATGGTGGGCAATATGAGATTATTGCTGACGTGTTCAGAACTTCGAAGTGGTCAACTGTGCAGATCATGGTAAAAGCCTTTCATGAATGATTTAGTGTGTCACGCACCCATGACATCATCTACCCCATCAACTTTGACATATAAGGGAAAAGCTCGGCTTAGGATTTTCCCTTACATCGGCAACCCCACAGGAGGCCTTGATAGTGACTTGCAAACTTTCCTCCATGCTCTTCCAAGGTGATAGTGACTTGCAACGATGGGACTTCTAGCAGCAGCCACCCACAAAGCAAAGATAGAATTTCAACAGTGATTTTGACACACTAGTGCACAGATCTCAACTTCCTCATAGGAACTGCCAAGAATCAAATGCGTGGAAGTAAATTCCAACCGACCATGGACCTTGATGGCGGGCCTTGTGTGTCCTTGTAAGCTCACCCTTCTCTTCTTCTTCTTCTCTTCCTTTTTGTATCTATCATTATGGGTCTTATTAATTCTTCCCTTCCATCCAACACAGAAGCTCTCTCTCTCTCTCTCTCTCTCTCTCTCTCTCTCTCTCTCTCTCTCTCTCTCTCTCTCTCTCTCTCTCTCTCTCTCTCTCTCTCTCTCTCTCTCTCTCTCTCTCTTTGAGAAGGGATAAAAGTTGACAAAGTTATAGTAATAATAGAAAAATTAAGGAAAAAATAGGGTGTTTGGAGAGAGAAAAAAGGAAATTAGGGAGGACAAGGAAATATTTAGGGATAAATATTAGGAAAATTATAGGAAAAAATACGCAAAATTAAAAATAAATTGGAAAACTTACGAAAGAAGGTGGGGAAAAAGGGGGGTAGGGTAGGACTTAGTGGGAAAATTTGGGAAAATTAAGGGTAAACTAAGGAGGAATGCAGAAATTTGCTTTCAAAGGATTTGAAAGGTAATTTGTATGGTCAAAAAGAAAAGAATAGGTTAGTATGTGTGTGTGAAGTTAGGAATATGAGGGAAATCAAGGAAAAAGTAGCTAAACAAGGAATTTAGGAGAAAGAGAGGGAAGAGTATGGTAGAGAGAGAGTGAGGGAACAACTCTAGAGAGAGAGAGATAGAGACAGAGACAAAGACAGAGATAGAGACAGACACACACAGAGAGAGAGAGAGAGGGTGGCAGGGGGGGAGATAGTTTAAACGGGTTTTCGAAGGATTACAAAGGGAAGAAAAATAATTAGTATGGTCAAAAGGGAAAAGGGATAATGTGTATGTGTGTGTGTGTGTGTGTGTGTGTGTGTGTGTGTGTGTGTGTGTGTGTGTGAGAGAGAGAGTGAGAGAGAGAGATCTATTCATAGATATACTATCGCTCTCCTAGAAGGCTTGATTTATCCAACCCAACCATACCTTATCAACGTAGGCATCCTCAGGAGAGCAAGCATACGAGATGCTAAACCTCCAAACTACTTCCGCAGTCCTATCCTATGAAATAGAACTTTAAATATACTCATTAGCTCTATGTAGAACACTTATGAAAGCCTTGAAATCTTCAACCACGATGCAACCAATAATTATTGGTTTTAACTTGAGCACACACCCATGATGGAAATGTCAAACTCGTTGGGGCTCAAGGGTTTGATTTTGAACCATGCGATCAACCTATTCTCAAATCTAGAAATGGTGTGCAATATGAGATTGTTGCTGATGTGTCGAGAACTTCAAAGTGGGCAATTGTGCAGATCATGGTAAAAGCCTTTCATGAATGATGAAGTGTGTCACGCGCCCATGACATCATCTACTCCATCAACTTTGACATATAAGGGAAAATCCAGGCTTCAGATTTTCCCTTACGTTGCACATGAGGCCTTGATAGTGACTTGCCAGCTTTCCTTCGTGCTCTTCCAAGGTGATAGTGACATGCAACGATGGGCTTCCAGCAGTAGCAACAGCCCCACCAACGAAGCAAAAACAAAATTTTGATGCCGATTTTGATGCACCAATGCATAGATCTCCACTTCCTCGTAGGAATTGCCAAAAATCAGATGGGTGAAAGTAAATTCCAACCGAAAACAGAAGTAAATTCCAACTGACTACAGACCTTGATGGTGGGCCTTGTGTGTCCTTGTAAGATCACCCTTCCCTTAATCTTGTCTTTTTCTTATTCTCTTACTTTTTTGATCTGTCATAATGCGTCTTCCTGATTCTTCCCTTCCATCCAACACATGAGCTCTCTCTCTCTGACTCTCTCTCTCTCTCTCTCTCTCTCTCTCTCTCTCTCTCTCTCTCTCTCTCTCTCTTCCCTTGTGTGTGCCTCTCTCTACCCTCCTCTCTCTCTCTCTCTCTCTCTCTCTCTCTCTCTCTCTCTCTCTCTCTCTCTCTCTCGCTTTCGCTCTCTCTGATGACCGCTTTGGTTGGGAAGTCATCTAGGCTTCAGAATGTGAGAAGACAATGGTGTGTACAAACGAACATGATTTAGAGGGTTGGAAATTTTCCAAACCTCCGAATCACATTCTTGTATACACATTAGGGTTTTCCTAAAAAAGTTGAGAGAGAGAGAGAGAGATAGAGATAGAGATATGATGGTGAATGTGATGATTGTATAAGGATCCACGTTAGACCCTTCAAAAATACCTAATTTATATTCTCTCTCTCTCTCTCTCTCTCTCTCTCTCTCTCTCTCTCTCTTTAAAGGGTCTGACTGGTATTTAATTGAAGGGTCTAACATGGACCCTTATACAAATTGGATATTTTTGAAGGGTCTGACATGGACCCTTATACAATCATCACCATCATCTCTCTCTCTGACATGGACCCTTATACAATCATCACCATCATCTCTCTCTCTCTCTCTCTCTCTCTCTCTCTCTCTCTCTCTCTCTCTCTCTCTCATGAATTCTTTGCTTGGAAAGTCATCCAAGCCCTAGAATAAGAAAAGATAGCGATGTGTACAAAAGAATGTGATTTGGGGGATCGAGAATTTCCCCACCCTCCAAATCACATTCTTTTGTACACATAAATGTATTCTCACAAAAGTCATCACACACACACACACACACACACACACACACACACACACACACATAGGGTGTAACAAAACGAAGTTGTTGGTTTATAACATTAGAAAATGCATGTCTTGTTGGAACTACATCTTGTTGTTACAAGAGTCTACTCCAAAGTCCCTACTATCACACTAGCTTCATGAAAACAAGCGGACTTCAAATCCATAGGCCGTAACTTGGATTGGCATCTGTAACCTCATCATCACAAACTATCCTCACAACTTGCTTGAAGTCTTCCATGATCTTGTAAGCACACAACAACTCCTCCTTTGGCTCCTCGCTTTCCACATCCTCACCTTCTTGTTCAATATAATGTCTAGCCTCCACCATATTCTACATAAAAACTTAGCTCATAAGCATAATAGTTATGTGATTCAATGAAACCAAAAAAAAAGGTAGAAATATTCACCAACTCTATTGAGTTCAATTCGAGAAACCAAGTTCGTAACATATCCTCCTGGAAGGACTTTCCTTTTATGGATCCATATAGAAGGGATCTTAGACATGTTTGTAGTTGATGGAAGGTATGCGGGTAGTAACTGGCCATCTCTAGGAAGGAGAGGTAGCAAAAGAGGATAGTGAGTGAAGGAAAGCAAGTGAAGCATTTGAGGTGCTAGTGCTCCTACTTCAGCACCCTCTTGGAGGCAATCATGTCCTCGGTCACTTTATGTCAAATATTTCACTTAATGTCAAACCTTGTACTCACTTTATTCCAAATTGGTATATCAATCTTGTCCTTGATCACTTTCTTTCAATTCTTCCTCTCACGTTTTCCAGATTTGTATATCAATCCTATCCTTTATCACTTAAGTTCTTTCATATCTTTCTCTCATGTTATTATGAAGGTCATGAAGACATGCCGAGGAGGCTCTAAGGAAGAAACCCGTATTGAAGACAAACAAATAAATATAGAAGAGGCTCAAGAACTAGAAGAGGAGGATATTAATCTTGAGGAAGAGAGCAAGGAGGCTACAACCTTGGATCTTGTAGCCTTGAAGTTAGAAACAGTAAACAATAAACAGAGCTATCTCTATTGAAGGATTGGATTTTGAGACAATGGTACTCTAGCTATACCCTATCCTGCCCTCCTTTACTATTCAAGGTCAAGAGTATTATCTACTGTCAAATATACTCATCATCTTTGACCGCAGAGAAGATTATGCCTTGGCCTTAATTTCTCAACTCTGTAGTGTAGACAAGGATGTTGGAACTGAAGATGACAAATTAATGGTCCTAGAAGATACATTTGACCCCAAGGAGGCACTCTCAATGTGCTTACAAAAAGCTGCAAATGAGTAGGACATGGATGATGAGACCTTCAATAAGGTCAAAACACCAAAGGTGGAGGAGCAGAGGAAAACATAAAGTAGCCTGGAAAGAAGCACTGATCTTTGGACAGATAAAATTTTAGAGGACGATGACAATATGAAGGTGTGATATCACTATTTTCTCTGCTAGATATTTTTTATCTTGACTTGTGTACATATTTCTCATTACTTCCTTTTTTATATGGTAGCTCTATATTGAAGATGAATTTTTTCTGAGAAGGTCCATTGGGAGCAGAGAAAGGGAACTTGGACAGTTGTCTTCCCTTGCACACTATATGAACAAGATGTCCTCTATCAAGATTTTGATTCACCATAGACAGTTAAGCAATGACGGAGAGGCGTCTATCTACTTTTTCAAAATTTTGTCAAATTTTCTTGGTGGTTATCAGGCAAATTGGTGGTAGAGGACAAGGGACAGTTTTGGGTATTGCCTAAGTGAATAGTGCTCAAGGGTAGGGTACTTTTTGACATACACAGCTTTATGCTTTAGCACTTGGAATTAAAAATCCTAGACATTTAGATGGTTATGGAAAGCATAATTTGATTAGGTTTAGAAAACCACTTCTACTAGATTCTAAGGCTAAACATATTGAAGGAGAGCAGCTCGATGTAGAAGAAGTAAAATAGTAAACTCAATTATATTGTATTGTCAAATGTTACAAAGGATACAAAGTCCTACAATAAAATATAGTCAACTTAGACTTTGTACTAAATTCCTTGGAAAATATTACACAGTCTCTACTTCATTGTTATAAATCTCCTTAAGGTTTGAAACTCTATCAATCCACTTGTGATTGCCAAAGACCATTGACTGCCTCCACTCAAACTCAATTATATTGTATTGTCAAATGTTACAAAGGATACAAAGTCCTACAATAAAATATAGTCAACTCAAACTTTGTACTAAATTCCTTGGAAAATATTATAGAGTCTCTGCTTCATTGTTATAAATCTCCTTAAGGTTTGAAACTCTATCAATCCACTTGTGATTCCCAAAGACTGCCTCCACTCTGCATGTTTCTGTGCAATTGTTGAATTGTCTAGGATTTGCCTTCTTCTATTATTTGGTGCCATATTGTAGGCAAGTTTAACTTGTGATAATGCAACTTTTTTCTTGATTTGCAACCCTTGAAGTATACCTCTAAATAACCACTAAAATAATTCTTTGAGACTATTTGCCTTCTGTGATCCTTTGAAATGTTGTGTATGTAAAAAAAAGGCTTGCTTGTAGTGTAATGAGACTTCCTATTGACTGCCTCCACTCTGTAATTTTTCTGTGCAGTTGTTGAATTGTCTAGGATTTGCCTTCTTTTATTTGGTGCCATATTATAGGCAAGTTTAACTTGTGATAATGCAACTTTTTTCTTAATTTGCAACCTTTGAAGTATACCTCTAAATAACCATTGAAACACTTCTTTGAGACTATTTGCCTTCTGTGATCCTTTGAAATGTTGTGTATGTAAAAAAAAAGCTTTCTTGTAGTGTAATGAGACTTTTCCATTCCTTGTGTGGACCACATTGCAAGGCATCCATACTTTTTAACAAAATATGGAAGGTGGTTATATAGAATATGCTACAATCACAACAAAGATTAAGTCACTATTTTGTAGACTATGCATACAAAATAAATTAGTTCATCTTACCATGTTGTCTTTTTGTCACAATGCATGAAAAGCTTGTTTAAGGATTTTCATACGTCTGCTTTAACATTTCTCGCAACACCATCTCCCATATCATATTTGAGTGCATTATGCACATGCTTCCAAAGTCCATATCTCACCCTCAAAACATATCTTGATCATCTACCAAGCTTCCCTTCTCTTTGTGGTCCTAATAAAAACCTTCATGCTTTGACTCCACCAATTAATGACTTGATAGGAACATCCTTTCCATTTGTGGACTTCTTGATGTATGTTATGATATGAACATATCCTCCATGGAGACCCATGTCTAATAATATTTTTTCTAATGCAACAATTGTTTTTTTCCTATGCTTTTCTAGTAAAAGCTTCCAACCAAATCTAATATATACATATATATATATATATATAAACCAACTTTTTGATGATTCTACATAAAGCATGTGATGTGCATATATGTACATTGTGTTAGATATCAATGCTCCACTCTCGTGTAACTACGCGGGAACTAGCTAACTCTACTTGTAAGCCCCCATATGAGGAGAATGCATTTGAGTAGCTCGATAATCTGGTAGGTCCTAGTTTGGATACCAGATGGGGGCCATGTGTGGCCTGATGGTTGGACGGAGTTGGCACATTGCCAACTAGGCTACATGCAAGTCTGGGAAGGCATCCCATGACTGATCGCATTAAGGGTAAATGGAGCATTTCTCGAGGTAGCCCACTCTCAGGTTGTGGGGCCCGTTCAGAGCCCCAGATGATCCCGGATGGCTCTAGGCTGGAACGGAGACCATAGGTACTTGCTCTATTTTACACCACGGTTCTATCATGTGGTCGGTGGCCTATTTTGGGACCGACCCCTAGTCGACCGTTTTGGGCAGATTGGGTCGGTCACCCAATTGGCTCCAATCGACTATGACTAGTGGCTATATAAGAGCAAGCTCGTGAAGCCCATTTCATCACCGGCTACAGCAACCCTGATTCCTTAGCATCCAACCTCCATCCTCTACTGTTTCCAGCTTGCCATCAAAGCTTCTTTCATAGGAGTGCACAGTTGGGAGGCAGCGCCATCTATTGTATCAGTTCTACAGTAATCAAATTTTTGATTCTCCATACTATCTGCTTTTCTCTCTTGTGTATGAGATCCTGTTATCTATTAAGCACAGACGTTGTATTGTTTTCTTACATGGTATCAAAGCCTCCATGGACTCTAGCAAGAAGATTTGGTAGTGTGTTTCTGTTTGTGAGCAGATTGTGAGAGATGGCCCAGCCCACAAGACTGCGAATCCAACCGTTCGATGAAAGCGGAAAGTTGGACGGCTCTAACTATCCACTCTGGAAGTTCAAGATGAAGACCATCCTAGGCGCATACAAGCTTTGGGATACTACTACTAGGGTGGACGTGAAGCCAGTTGCGAGACCGGATCCAGCCAATGTAGGACAATAGATAGTACCAACTGTAGATGAGATTCTCGCATGGACAAGAAGAAATGCAGATTCGTTGTGTTCTATTGTCTGTAGTGTAAGTGATTCCATCATGGTGTTAATTCAACATGTCACCACAGTAGAGGAGGCATGGACGGTCTTGAAAAATCAATACGAGACCACGAATCAGACACGGATTCAGAATCTGGAGACTCAACTCGCGAATGAGAAATTGTCTGAGTCTGAAGCGACAGAGAAGTTCATTACCAGGGTGAAGAATCTGCGCGATCAGATGACTGCGATTGGCATCACCATCATTAGCAAGAATCTAGCACGAAGGTGCATACGGATTCTCCCACCAAAGTACGACGGTCTTGTTATGGCATTGAATACGCACAACAGAAATCCGCCCCTCAACTTTGAGGATTTCAGTGCAATGCTTTTGGAGGAGGAGATGCGTCAAAAGACGAGGATTGGAGAAGATCAAAGAAAGGTAAGGGTAAGGACTCTGGCAACCCATCTTCTTTTGATGATAAAAAGAGAAAGAAGAAGATCAAGTGCTTCTATTGCAACAAGGCACAGCACAAGCAGACTGAGTGCCGAAAGAAGATTGCAGATGAGAAGAACGGAGTAAAGAAAGAGTCTAGCAAGAGCGCGCAGGCAGTACCAGTAGAGTTGTTCGTAGTAATTGAGGAGATTTGCACGGAGGCAGTTCATGTACCTCTGGATGAACCTTGGATCATTGACAATGGTGCATCGCACCGCATGACCAGTCGGAAGGATTGGTATACCTCTCTATAGCCGGTAGGGAATGACATCCTGGTAGCAGTCGGCAATGATGCAAAATGTCCAAAAAAAGGAAAAGGTACAATTGCTCTCAAGTCACATGGAGTTGTAAAATAGTTGTCCGATGTTCTTTATGTGCCAGATATCAATAGGAACTTGTTGTCTGTTTCTGCGATCATGGATCGGGACCTCAAGCAGGTTTTCCAATAAGCCCCGAGAGGACCATTGGAGGGCAGGGATGCAGGTGCTGAAATACATCAAAGGCACACTTGATTATGGCATCACCTATAACAAGGGCAACATCTTGACCGGATTCTGTGACTCGGATTGGGCAGGAGACGTGGACAGCAGGAGATCAGTGACAAGTTACTGTTTCTCACTTGGATCTAGAGCTGTGTCATGGGTCAGCAAGAAGCAACCCATAATATAGTCGCTGGCAGCCAGGCAGGGTGGCAGCTCCACTCGTCACAGGTTCCTCTAAACACTCACGGTAGGGGGGGGGGGGGCATGAGGGGTGGGGGTGGGGGTGGGGGGGGTACGCGACATGCGCGCAAGGGGGGGGGGGCATGGGGAGTGGGAGGGGGGGGGGGGGGGGGCATGGGGTGTTGGGGGAGGGGGGGGGGGGGGGGGGCATGGGGTGTTGGGGGGGGGGCATGGGGAGTGGGAGGGGGGGGGGCATGGGGGGTGGGGGTGGGTGGGGGGGGGGGGGGCATGGGGTGTTGGGGGGGGGGGGGGGGGTTTAGGGGACATGGGTGCAGTGCAGAACAAGCCTCTACAGTTATCATGTGACAATTAGAGTTGCATGGTGATTGCAAAGAACCCTGTGTTCCATGCTCGTACGAAACACATTGAGATTCAATATCACTTTGTACGCGAGCTCATCATGGATGGAGAGGTCGACTTGGTGTACTGTCCGACTACAGAGAATGCTGCGGACATCTTCATGAAGGCTCTTGGAAGAGACTTGCTGGAGAGGCATCTTCATCGACTTGGCATTGGGCCAAAAAGGCATATGAGGAGAAGGCATTTGAGTAGCTCGGTTATCAGGTAGGTCTTGGTTTGGACACTAGATGGGGGCCATGTACGGCCTGATGGCTAGACGGAGTTGGCACACTGCCAACTAGGCTACATGCAAGTGCGGGAAGGCATCCCATGGCTGACCGCATTAAGGGTAGATGGAGCATTTACTGGGGCAGCCCACTCTCGGGTTGCGGGGCCCTTTTGGAGTCCCAGATAATCCCGGATGGCTCTGGGCCGAACGATAACCGTAGGTTAGTTGCTCTATTTTATGCCACGGTTCTATCATGTGGTCGGTGGCCTATTTCGGGATCTCGACCCCCAGTCGACCGTTTTGGGCAGATTGGGTCGGTCACCCAATTGGGTCCAACTGATGACTAGTGGCTATATAAGAGCAAGCCCGTGAAGCCCATTTCATCACTGGCTACAGCAACCCTGATTCCTTAGCATCCAGCCTCCGTCCTCTACTGTTTTCAGCTCGCCATCGAAGCTTCTTTCATAGGAGCGCACGGCTGGGAGGTAGCGCCATCTATTGTATCAGTTCTACAGTAATCAAATTTTTTATTCTCCATACTATCTGCTTTTCTCTCTTGCGTACGAGATTCTGTTATCTGTTAAGCACAAACGTTATATTGTTTTCTTACGTATTGCACAAAGGAATATCAAGAACTTCTTTGAATTCGAGATCAATCTTATCCCTATTAAGAGCCCTTCTCCACCATTTAGGATCCATGACATGGGCTGACTCCTTGCAGTAAAGGCATGGAGATTTTGAATGACCTACTTTGCTTATGTTGAACATGCACTTGAGGGTCTTGAGGTCCCCTACCATATGCCAATCAACTTGGAAATCTCCCTTGCCTTCAACATGAAGTTGCCCTCCTTGAACTTGGTTTTTGATGACTGCTAGTATTTCTGTATGGTGAAAGAACTAAAATAGGGTTTAGTGGTCCTCTATCTTTACCTGCCATTGGGAAATGAAACTCTATTCAAGCATCAAGATATAATAAATGAAATCAAACAGCTACATATTTTAAAAATAAAAAATGATTTTAAGTAAAAGTTCATGCTTACCTCAAATGCGCCCAACCACCAAATGTGCTTCTCTGATTGTACACTGAAATTCTTTGAGTTTGCTTTTGTTATTGATGTATCAAGTGCCCTATTCATAAGTGTGATGGTCACTCCCTCAATCTTTTTCTCCTTAACAATTTCACATTTATCCAACATATAAGTCGTCCCTAACACTCTTGAAATGTGATTCCATAGAATTCAACCATTCTTTTTTGTATTTTTTCAAGATCAACAAAAATATTATTCCAAGGATTATACATAGTGCTCCCCTTACTACCTTCAAATACATCAACCACTGTCCAATAAAATTATCCATTTGTTGATTGAGTAAAGCTCTTAAATTCCAGACTTCTACAGTATTTGGAAGAAGCGCACGTTTGATCCTTTGATCTTTAAATGTTGATGATACTAGTTTGAAAATAGAAGAATAATGTTTCCTGCTAGCTTTACTCTCATCAAGAGACTCTTGAATTAACTTTACATCAACTTTGGTGCTTTTCACTCACCGTTGCACAACATTGTGCTTGATGGTTTTAAACTTCTTTTCCTCAATCATCCCTTTCACAATAGTAGTTTAAAATAGACCTTTCATTTGTTTTATGGGAAGAGCAGCCGAATCAACATTTTCTTTTGGGGCTCCAAAATTTTTCTACAAATAGGATGCGTAAATAAGAGTTAACATAGGAAGATTTATCATAGCCACATGTCAAATAGCAAACATTTTAAAAAACCTTACCGTGCTTCTTGAACTCATCGCTTGCACCCTCCATTTCCCGCTTTCAATTCTGCAAGGTTGCAAAGTCTTCTTTTGTAAGCCTATCTCCTAATGGGGTTGCTTTCGATCTTGCTTTTCGTCTTTGTATGTTCTTCAATTTCATTCTGTAGCCGCTCTTTCAATATGGAGCTTTCGGCTATCTGTTGCATTTTTGTGTTTGCCTCTTGCTCATATAAAGACTTATACATGTGCGTAACTTGAGACTGACCGTGATGTATCCATGCATACCTTTCGTTTCATGACCCATAAACTTCAACAATGTTGTCAGATTTGAGAATGGCGGAGTAGAGTTTCGAAGTAGATATTTTGGATAAATCTTCCCATCACACCATAATTCGATATTTTGTAAACCTTTTCTCCTCATGTTCTCTCTTTGCATGGCACCTAGGTATTGTCGTTTGGAAGAGGCGCATATTCTTCTGCTAAATCAATATGAAGATGGTGTTGCCGTCTCTTGTTGGCTTGCATAACTCGAGGAAAAGCGTGATCAAGAGACATAGATCAAATTCCTAAAGTTCAAGGAGAAGAACAACCAAATAATGCTAGAAGGGAAAGTGTGTTCAGGAGACACTAAACGAAATTCATGACACATATTGAAATAATACTGAAGGTTATGCCATGATTGAATCCAATATGCAAAAGATGCTATGTCTTGCAATGGTGCCATGATTATTAGGGATGTGTGCTCAAGAGACATTGATCGATTCCTAGAAGCAAGACAATGACTAGCCAAAGAAGACTAGAAGGGAGTCTATGGTTAGGAGAAACATGATCATTCCCAAGATTCTAGTTGAGTGTTAGATATCATGGCCATTAAAATGATTAATGACCATTGGTGAGTCAAGCATGATTGTAAAGCTCATGCATCCAAGAATGCATCCAAGTACTACTACACAAGGGATTTGTTATTGCACATGGGATGGACCTCCAAATCCTATAAAAGAGAGGTCTATCATGCATTTCACATCAAGCCTCACATTAGCATGCCTCTCCTCCCATTCTGCCTCTCCTCCCACTTGAGATCTTAGCTTCACCCCTCCCCCTCTTCTACCCACTCGAACTCTCCCCTCCATTCCTTTACTCTTTCCTTCTCTACCTTCCACCTCCATCATGAGCTCCACCCCACCTTGAAGCTTCTTCTTCCCTCCTCAGATTCCCTTTCCCCTTCTCTTCCATCTAGCTTGGTGATCGCTAGCCTCCCTTGAAGCTTACCACAACTTGACCGGCTCTTGCATGGTAGTGTCCATATAGTCTATGGGATATATGCATTTAGTTAAGTTTATTTGTCATGCAAGCTTTTAGGTAGACTCCTCTCTTTTCTGGGAGTTTCGTTATAGAGCAAAGGTGTGATACAACTACGCTTATATCATGTGGGTCCCTATCCTCCTGTGCATAGGGATGTAGGAACATGAAAGAGAGACATGCATCAACGAGAACAGTTCATTAAGGACAAGTAAAAGAGTTTTAGATTGAAGCAAAGTCTATATGTTTTGAAATAAGCATCCAAAATTATCATCCTTAGCTTTAGCATTTATTATTTACTTGCTTTTAGTTTCCACATATGTTAATCCTTCATGGAGACAATACAATAACATTCAAATTTCATATTGGCAAACAAGTAGAGAAACAGTAGGCACGAATGTCAAAAGCTAACAATGGCCTTGGACATGTGGCACAATTTTGTGGATTAGCTCGTTAGTATCATCCAAGTGTACATGACTAGCAGCCCAGTTACTTAAGTAGAATGATGAGAGGGAAGAACCCTTGTACGAATGTAGTAGCAAAACTTCAAGTAGGAGAGGGAAGAACCCATGTAGGAATGTGGTAACAAAACTTCAAGGCCCACCTCTTTGCCCACCTCTTTTCTATCAAAGATGGTCTCAAGTGAAAATACATCAAAACACATTTTTGTCACCAACTTAAGGTAAGTGCTTTTGCGAGGACTTGGAAGTCAATTGGTGTGATTTTCCACCTGTTTTGTTTCTGACCCACTAAGGATCTATGGGTTCATAAAGCAATCAAACAGAAGCTTTGCTCTACTTTTTACAGTTTCCTTCCCCTCTTCATGGTCCCCTTCTCCCACCCTTCTTGTGTAACCTTATATATGGCTTAGTCCTCTTATTTTGTGACCTACTTTATGGTTGAATCTCCACCTTGGCAGGGCTCTGAGGTTTGCCACCTTGTTTGATTAATCTTTAGCTAAAGCTTTCGAAATGGAATTTTAGATGCTAGATTCCCTTTGCTTCTTTCAAGCAATGGGCCCCCACCTGCCAATAGACCTGAAGGTGCTGCCATGCTCTCTTGTTTAAATTGCCATCCCCGGTAATTCACTGGGGCATCATTGGGCAAATCATAGTTTTACACATTGGCACATTAATTTTTCTATCGAGCGAGACCAACATGCAGGTTCTACTTGTCGCAGCAGACTAAAACTGCTACTTCACATCTGCTTGCAGAGCATCCAGTACCAACATGATGTCAGACACATGACTCACCTCTTCAATTTGTCTACTCAGTCCTTCCAACTTGGTAAAGATTCCATCAGTCTTTGGGTGACATCTATCGAAGTCATCAAATACAGACACCTGGTTTTCCCTTTCGATTGAGCTCTGGCCTTGCTGTTTTATGATACCTGTGTCTGACATTCCTTTGCTTGAAGTCACAGTAAGATTAGATGCAGCATGCATGCTTGACAGAACGACATAGGCAGCAGAGCACTGCGGATCCAAGTTAACAATATGTTCTGCTATCCGCTGCCCACGTTCCATATCACCATAAGATTTACATGCACCAAGCAAGGCCATCCACTCCACAGGACCTGGTTGCATTGGCATTTTAGTTATAAAGTCCTCTGCTGCATCTAACCTTCCTGCTCGCCCCAAAAGGTCAATTATGCAGCCATAATGGCTGGCTGTTGGTTTGATGCCATGATCCTCTCTCATGGATGCGAAAAATGCACATCCTTCATCGACCAAACCAGCATGGCAACATGCAGATAGTGTGCTTAAATAACTTATCTGGTTGGGTTTCACACCTAAATTCTGCATCAGGTGAAAAAGCTGAAGGGCCTCCTTGGCATGTCCATGCTGGCCGTATGTTGCAATCATGGCAGTCCACAAGACTACATCACGTTGATGCAACATCATGAAAACCCTTTCTGCGTCCTTCACACGTCCGCATTTGCCATACATACTGACAAGGGCACTGCCTACAATGTCATCTGAGTCCAACCCCCGATTAACAGAACGGGCATGGATGATTTTACCTTCTTCCAGCGCTGACAAGTTGGCACATACAGAGAGCACATTTATAAGACTAATCTCATCCAACTCGAAGCCTTCCTGTTGCATCTGCTGAAAGATTTCGAAGGCCTCTCTTTCGTGCTCATGCCTAGCATACACACCAATCATGGCATTCCAAGATGAAACGTCCCGTTCGGGCATTGTGCTGAACATTCTCTGTGCCTCTGTTATACACCCACAGTTACCATACATGTTGACAAGAGCATTCCCCACAATAACGTCTGCCTCAAACCCCACTTGCATAATAAGTGAATGGATCATCTTACCCTCTTGCAAGGCTTCAAAACTAGCACACGCATGCAGCATAGTGATAAAGGTGATTTCATTTGGCTTTACACCTTCTAGTTGCATTCGCTGAAAATTTTCTAGCGCCTCTTGAGAATGTCCATGCAAGGCATATGCTGCAATTATGCCATTCCAAGTAATCAGATTTGGTTCAGGCAGTCTGTCAAATATTCTCTGTGCATCTTTCACATCGTCACACTTACCATACATGCTAAGCAGGGCACTGGCTACATGGATATCTGATTCTAGTTCACTCTTCACAGCAGATGCATGGGTTTTTCTACCCTGTTCTAAGAGTGTAAATTGTGCGCATGTTGACAGGACAATTATAAATGTGATATTATTTGGCTCCACGCCTTCCAATTGCATCATTTGAAAAAGTTCAAAAACCTCACTGCCGTATGTATGCTGGGAATAGACTGCAATCATAGCATTCCAAGAGACGACATTCCGTTCATGTATTTTTTCAAACATTTTCCAGGCTGCAACCGTATCTCCGAATCTACCGTACATGCTGACCAGGGCAGTCCCTACAGCGACATCTGCATCAAATCCACTCTCAATGACTTGTCCATGAATCATATAACCCGCTGCTGCTGATGTGCTACCACATGCAGAGACAAGGCTCACAAAGGTAATCACGTTCGGTTCCACTCCTTCCTGCTCCATTTGTTGAACGAGTTGCACAGCCTCCTTGGTACGTCCAACTCTGGCATGTCCAGCAATTAAGGAAGTCCATGAGATTACATTTCGTTTCTGCAATTTACTGAAGACCCTGTGTGCATCCACCACACTCCCACATTTCCCATACATGTTGATAAGAGCACAACCAACTACTTCATCTGATTCAAGTCCTACGTTAACACTATTGGCATGAATTATCTTACCCTCCTTTAGATCAGACATACTTGCACATTGATTAAGGACTGCAGTCAATGAAATCTTATTCGGCTTCACCCCTTCCCGCTGCATCTCTGCAAAGAGTTGGAAAGCTGCATTGCGAAGCCCATGATGCACATAACTTGCAATCATTGCATTCCATGTAATCACATTTCGCTGAGGCATTTCGTTAAACATCCTCCGTGCATTCACTAGACTGCCACACTTACCGTACATATTGACTAGGGCACACCCCACAACAACATCTAACCCTGCTCCACTGACCACGATCATTGCATGAATTATCTTTCCCTTCAGTAGGGCTGTTGGGCCGGAGCATGCATTGAGTATCGTGATAAAAGTGACTACATTTGGCATTATACATTCTACATGCATCTGACTAAATAATTGGAGGGCTTTTCTAAGATCCCCCAGCTGAACAAATGCACCAATCATTGCAGTCCAAGAGACCACGTTCCGGTCACGCATATTTTCAAATACTCCATGTGCATCAACTATACTTCTGCATTTGGCATACGAAGTTACAAGAGCATTTCCAACCGAAATATCGGACTCAAATCCACACGGAACAATTGACGCATGTACCATCCTGCAGTGCACTAGGCCGTCCGGGACATTACACGCATTAAGCACAGTGATGAAGGTGATTTTGTTTGGGTTTACACCTTCAACCTGCATCCGTTGAAAGAGATGAAGGGCTTCTTTGCAATGCCCATCCTTTGCATACATGCCTATCATGGCTGTCCAAGAGACCACGTCCAACTGACGAATTTCGTCGAATGTTCTTCGTGCGTCTTTTACACTGCCGCACTTCCCATACATTACAAGAATAAGGTTTGCGAGCGAAACGTCCAGCTGGGGTAGTCCGTTGCGGATGAGAGCATGGACTCGCTTGCCCTCGGAGAGGGCGTTGAATCTGCCACATGTTTGTAAGAGACGAGTAGAGGTCTCGAGATCTAAGTGAAGGTGGTGTTGATTTAGCAAAAAACGGAGACTGTCAAAGTGGAGGAGGTCCAAAGGGGAAGGGTGAGTGGGAGTGCTCCTGTGTTGGATGGAAGGGAAGAATCAGGAAGACCCATTATGAAAGATCAAGAAAGGAAGAGAAGAAGAAGAAGAGAAGATGAAGGGAAGGGTGAGCTTACCGAGAGCTCGAGAGAGGTAGTGGCCTGGCGGTCGCAAAGCTTACATGTTGTATGAAGACTCTGCGCTGCATGAAGTATTATGGAGTTATACATGAAAAAGGCCATTGGGAGGCCTTTCCCTCACTTATAGAAGTTTAGAGCCCCACTCCACTTTTACGTCACTTACACGCCGACTCGTGGCCTCTCCCGGCCTCCCTTCACGGTCCATCGTCTCTTGGAATTTACTTCCACCCGTCCGATCGTTGGCACTTCCTTCGAGAAAGCTGAGATTTGTGCACTCGCACGTCAACATCAGCGTCAAAATTCTTGCTTTCCTTCGTTGGTGGCTACTGGAAGTCCCTTCGCAGGTCGCTATCACCTTGGACAATCACGGAGGTAAGTTTGCAGGTCACTTTCAAGGGCTTCCGCACGGCCTTCGACGTACAGGAAAAGCCCAAGCTGGGCTTTTCCCTCATACGTCAAAGTCGATGGGGTAGATGATGTCATGGGCACGTGACACACCATCATTCATGAAAGGCTTTTATCATGATCTGCACAATTGCCCACTTTCAAAGTTCTCAACACGTCAGCAACAACAAGCTCATATTGCCCACCATTTTCTAGATTTCAAAGTGGGTAGATCATGCGGTTCAAATCAAACCCACGAGCCCCAACGACTTTGACAATTCCATCATGGGCGTGTGCTCAAGTTAAAACCAATAATTATTGGCTGCATCATGGTTGAAGACAAAAAACTTTCAAGGCTTTTATAAGTGTTCTACACAGAGCCTATCAATATATTTTAAGCTCTATCTCATAGGACAGGACAACAGAAACAGTCTAGAGGTTTAGCAGCTCATATGCTTGCTCTCTTGAAAATGCCTACATTGATAAGATGTGGGTGGTTCAGATACAAGAAAGCCTTTTAGGAGAGCTACAATATATATATGAATAGATGGATCTCTCTCTCTCTCTCTCTCTCTCTCACACACACACACACACACACACTCACATCTAACATAAAATGGTATGGAGGGGAAGGAATCTTGAAGCCCTTTTTTTAATTTGATGACAATAGATGGTATACACGCAAGAAAGGGTGACTCCATCCATCAAATAAAAATCTAATTGTATGCATACGATTGATGCAACTCATATGCGTACAACTGATAAGACTAATGGTTATTGACAATTATGGTTGTATGTGTTGTATCACATTTTCATTTCATCATGGAGAGAGTGTACATTTTGTGTAGTTGTTAACGAGATGTCTCCTTCATCCCATGTGTGCCTTGCACAACACAATTCACCAAGAAAGATCTCAAGGATTCTTTAGTGAAATGCATATGAGAAGAGTAACTTTTAGCCCCTAAAAAGTGTATATTGCTAGGGTATTTAAAAATGTAAGGAGCAACAAAGCTTTGTGCATAGTAAAGAACGGGTTATTCCTTGAAAAACTCAAGTGTTGTCCCAGGATTGAAATTTATTGATGATCACAAGCCAACTTTAGTTTCTTGGATGGTAGGCACCAGGATGGATGCAGGGTAAAAACTAAGAGGGGAACATAATTATAAAAGAGTAGGTCTTGGGTGATCTTTAAGAAACATAGCCATGGAAGTGTATGTCATTGGACAAAACTTTCCCCAATAGAGTTCCAAATATTAGCCCATGCTACCATTTTCAAGGGTGTAATCTTGAATTGGAAAAACCTAACCTTATAAATTGGTCCATATGACTTGGGTCGATGGAAGGCTAAATTTGGAGCTTGTATCGAAAATTTATGTTGATTTTTGGGGAATTTATCAAATTTAAAGTTGTAAATATTAGCTGAGGCAACTTGGAAAGGCTCTAGATTTACCCTTAGGCTAATATTCATTTCTATTTTTTTCCTTGAATGTGTGGTTATTTGGTAGCTTATAAAACCAACACTCGCTCGACATTGAGGCATAGAAGATATCATAAATAGAAACTTAGCTCATTTCTCACATACTCATTTGTTCTATTTGAGTTTTTGTGTCACCATGATGTTATGCACAATTGATCTATACCACGATGTTAAATTATAGGAACCTTGGAATAGGGTTTTTACAAGGATTTTTTACTCAAGCTTCGTGACACTAGTGCACATGAATAGGGCTTGATTCCCGCTTGGTTGTAGAGTAATAAATTTAAAAATGCACACATTAACACCTCAATGTTTTCAGACAATACCTCCACATTCTTCAAAGAGTATGAATTGTCTCGTATGACAATGTGACAACATCGTTTCCAAAATTTTGAAAAATGTTGACAAACCTATTTGAAAGTGTGCTACATTGCTAGGATAACTTGGTAAGGTCAAGGACATCTTGCAAATCAACCTAGCAAAAGATCCTTATTTTATTGCAAATGGTCAATTTCTTGCACTTAAGGGCACAAAAAGCTTCATCTTGAATAGGAATTTCCCTATGCCTCCAACTCTTGCCTGGCCCGCACCCCCCCGCCCCCCCCCTCTCTCTCTCTCTCTCTCTCTCTCTCTCTCTCTCATGTTTGTTATTTGGTTTCGTAAATTTTTATCAATGTTCTCCAGTATTCTTTAGCTTCTCAGTTTTGGATCCTATTTTGTTTTGTTCTTTCTTGCATACTCCTTAACAACCCAATAGGCATAGCAATTCTGCTTGTTGACCTTTATCACATTCATCTTTTATGATCACATTGGAAAAAGGACTAATCTTCATTCTGCCCTTGGATTTGGGTGTTTCTCTCTCTAACCTCCAAGGGTCTCCTTCCAGTATGAGGGTCCATACAGGCCGTGTGAAGATTCTTTCACATGCAACTTTAGTCCTCAAGTCCATAAGATTTGCCTGTCAAATACACTCTCTTGTAGTATTCTACTATGTATTCACAATCCCAAAAGTCAAGGAATCTCTTCATCTTGCTCCACTTGGTCATCAAAAGAAGCTATTCTAACGAGAATAGAGATTACCATACCTACGAATTCATGAAACCACAAAAAATTAGAAAGATTACTCAACATAGCTCCATGAGCTCAAAATATCACAAGGCTCAATATGCCCTCATCTACAATTAATAAATAAATTAGCCCACATCTTAATATTCATTATTTTACAATATGGCCCATGGCCTTTAGCAACCATTCGATACTTTGATCAATCCAAATCACCTTTACCATCTCCATTCTGTACTCAAGCCACCCATTGTGTTAGTTGTTACAATCAATTGATGAATCATCACACCAACTAATCCCAACACAATTGTACGCTTAATATACAAACATCAAAATACACACATTACAACCAATTGCAATAACACTAGTCACACTAGTGACATTAGAATTAACATGGAATCACCCACAATACTAACCATATAGCTTGCCAAAACACAGGCAGTTAGGCATCCCCAACTAAACCCCACAAAGCATCCACTAGGACCTCGCTGCATCTGGTGTGCTCCTATGGAATACTTTTCCATAGTTACACTTGACTAAAATAAAACAATTTCTATAGCAAGAAATATAAAAAATACAATCCTCTTGCTTGGATTGCAACTAACCTCAGTTGTGTATTTGACTTTTTGAGTCAGCGAGTAGAGATGTGAAGAGTACTCTCTTGCATATTCATCAAGTATCATCATTGACATGGCCAAGGTGAAGAATACTCTCTTGGCTATTCATCAACTATCATCATTAACATTGTCAAAAAAAATAATCTTCAAGAGATAGTAGGCTCTCATTAATAAAGAGATAAAGAATTTAGCCAATTTAAAACTTATGAAAGATTTTTTATTTGTATCCTATACCAAGAGAAAGTACTATACTGCATCCATTCATTGCTTATGTTATTTTGGAATAGGTCCAAGCATTATATTTGTCATATTCCTACATATCTACAACATCCCGTGCTAACGATATTGAGAAATAATAATAAATACAAAGCATAATTCTTTTTTCTTATGACGCGAGTAGCAATAAGTGACATACACTGTTCTATGATCAATAGAAGGGTATATGTAGACCATTGTTTAATCACACATCAAAGTTTCTGATTTAACTTGGTAGCTAGTAATGATCCAATATGTACTTTTTTCAACTGCTAGAAAATACATAGAAGATATTATCTGGCATACCAACTATTTTTTATTATCCACAAAATCAAAATCATAAAGAAATTACCACAGCAAAAAGCTTGCCAAGGAATAATCATGCCTTCCCTCTTGCTTAGCAAAAATGCCATCGTGTAATTATGTGCCTTCTCTTCACTTATGTTTGTCTTCGTGTTCTTGATCTCCTTGTGTCCATGCTCCCTCATCACTATCACCATGGGATGGGAAGCTCTAACCTTGCAATTTCCCATCCTCCCCCCCTCTCTCCATCTCCTCCTCCTCCTCCTCCTCACTCGTTTGTAACACTTAAACCCCATGAATCCATGAAGGGGACTAGCTCTCCACTCCTAAACCCTGCAACTCAACCCTATATACTCTCTCAAACCCTAATTATATCTCTTAACCCTATCCTCCTCCTAAATCTACAAAGATTTCCTAAAATGCATCCACCTCCTAAGTCCTAAAAAACTTTCCTAAACCCTTGAACCAAGTACTCAAATGCCTCCATAGTTATGAAGTACACTATGCCAAAATATTTGACTTACATTTCCATTGATACACTGATGCTGATTGGGGAGAAAGTGTAAATGACAAAACATCCACAAGTAGACCGTAGATTTATCATGGAAAAGAAAGACGCAACCAATAGTGGTCTTGTCTTATACTAGAGGTCCAACTTGTAGCTCCATGGATACACCAATGCTAATTGGGCAAAAGTGTAAATGATAGAAGATCCACTAATGGATACCAGTTCAATCTTGGATTTACAGCTATATCATGGCAAAGCAAGAAGTAACCAATAGTGTCTGTGTCTTCCACTAATGGATACCAATTCAATCTTGGCTCTATAGCTATGTCATGGCAAAGCCAGAAGCAACCAAGAGTGTCCTTGTCTTCCACTAAAGCAGAGTCTAGAGGATCCACCAAGACTGCTTGTGAACCGATTTGGTTAGAAGGCTTCTTTTAGAAATTGAGATGCTTTTTAAAGAGCCTAAATTTCTCTATTTTGATAACATGAGTGCCATCCAACTAGCAAAGAGCCCAATGTTCATGCCAAAACCAAAGATATTGAAGTGCATTATTACTTCATTTGTGAGAAAGTTCTTGAGAGGAGATTGACTTGATTGACTGCTTAACATGAGGTTAGGTCATAGATATCTTCACTAAGACACTTTCCTCAACAATTTCACATAGTTTTGACATCATCTCGGTCTTCCCCACTTGCAACTTAAGAGGCGGAATGATGGATAAGTAGTGGAAGATGTGCTCACTGTAAAGTCTTCCATTGTATAATCACTGTGCAAGATGTACTCACCATAAAGTCTTCCATTGTATAGTCACTATGCTTATCTTTTTAACTTTTTCCTTCCAATGCAAGGTATCATAGCTATGAAGCCTTTATAAGAAAAAAGATAAAGATTGGGCAGCGCAAAAATTTTGGTTGCATACATATGCACATATACTTGATGATCATAGGAGAATACTTGATGTCAAATTAATAATGTGCATCATGGATGGATATGTCAAGCAAAGTAAAGCATACAAATTGTATGGTCAAATCAATACGAAAAAACCTATCTCAAGAGACGTAGTTTTTTATGAAGATTTAGAATCAAGAGCATTGAGATCATTGTAACAAGAAGCACAAAATACATAGAGACTAGGACAAAGAAGAAACAAGAGCAAGGAGAGGAGCTAGTAGAATCACAAGTGCTCAATAGGTCAACAAGAGATAGAAAACAAGCACGAAGGTCAACATATATTCAAAAAGTAAAAGCATCCATTATGTTAATAAAGATGAATAAACCTGACAATGAATGAAAGTTCAATAGATAGCTTATTGGATGTTTGATAAATCTAACAAACAAAAGGCTAGATACATGATATGCTATCTGTTGAGAAGAGTGTAAATTGCACTATCTAGATAGGTTTCATGGGACCAACCCTAACCCTAATCCTATTCCTAAGGGGTTCATGTATATATTCCTAGTTCTTTGGAATATGATATAGTGTACAATTAGCTATCTCTTGTGCAATCCTCTCTCTCCCACTCTCACTCCTTGTTTTATCATGACCAGAGTTGGGGTCCTTTCTGCGAGAGTTCTCATGAGAGAGCGCAAGCCCTTACTTCTAGAAAGGCATTAAGCCCTTGCTTCAGTCAAGGCCACAAGCCCTCTTTTTGAGCTATCTTCGCTACTCTAGTTCTCTTTTTGTAGAGCTCCTTCTCATCCTCATTTTGCTTCATGAAGCGTAGGAGTCTGCTTCTTGGAGCTTGAGATATAGGCTTTTGAGTGATGTTCCTTGTGAGGTCTCTTTCATGAGTCTTGAGAAGTTTGAGAGAGAGTTTCAAAGGTTTCCTATGAGGGAAAGGTTCCTGTAGCCATTTTCGGTTTCTACCTCACATAATTTGTGAGAGAAAATGAGATGTTATAGGCGCGAACTCTACATCTACCGCAACAAGTTAATTAACAAAAAAGATGTACCTTATTAGCAAACAACTCGAACTACCTCTTTGACTCACAACAACTAT
Organism: Dipteris shenzhenensis; assembly: GCF_047967505.1. Lineage (NCBI taxonomy): Eukaryota > Viridiplantae > Streptophyta > Polypodiopsida > Gleicheniales > Dipteridaceae > Dipteris > Dipteris shenzhenensis. The sequence continues at coordinate 39,954,429 of NC_141596.1, read as the reverse complement.
GCAACGCCAAGCACATGGAGAGGCTCCCAATTGCCTCATTCGATTGAGCTCTTCTAGAGCTCACTATGAGCGCGTAGTTGCTTTAAGGTTGCCACCTTACTGTTTCATGAACCTCTCTGTGATTACTAGTCTATATTAAGCTTCGGCCAGCAACGATGTCTACAACAAGGCAACGCACACTTAGAAACTATGCCAAAAAGCATACTGACCAAAAGAGCAACATGCAAAGACAAGCAACAAACTAACGAATGACCTAATCTCCCAACTGCAACGCTTAGCAACAACACAATGACTCAAAAGTGACCTTGAACGGCACGACACAAAGCTTCAAATGAGTAGCTAAAACGACTTAGCAATAGGTAACCTAGTAATGCACACGACAATGCTGTAGATGTGCTCTCAAGAATCAACTTCTAAGACCCAGATGGACTATCAAACAACCACAGCCCTACATTAATACGCAAGCCACTGTGGCCTCCCTAGCCTTATCTACCTTTCTTGTAGCATCTCAATAGCCATTCTTCCACCAACTGCGGAAATGCTTCTAGCTTGATTGTAAAAGCATTCCCATTCATCACTCCTGATAACATCCTCTCTTATAGATACTTTTCTAGAAGCCGTGTGGAGTGCACCAATTCCCAATGTACCGGTGATTTTAACTACACCATATGTGTACTTGTATGAGAGAGAACTCCCATTTAGTGGCACTTTTGAGAAAAGGATACCAAATGGCTATGGACTACAAAATCCTATGGCACAAATGGGTGAGGAGACCTAACTTGGAGATGATATGTTTTGCCCAAGACGTAGACTTCTTGACCCCTATTATATCTAGCTTGGGGAAGCAACTCAAAAAGTATTTCCTACCCTGTGACTACCGTCCTATAGACTAATGCCCAATCTAAGTGTGCCTATGTTTAGGTCCCACCAATACAATTGATAAGCCCACCTCAAATGCCAGTCCTAGGACCCAATGGGTCAAGAACCACCAATCCCACTTTTGTCTGACGAACAACCTCAGATGAAGCCATGAGGATCCTAGTACAAGAACTAGGAAGGGGGGCAATGCCACCAACCTTCACTAGAAGGGATACCAACTCCTCTAGGAGTAAACCTGTCATTCATCCTTTCATATGGCTCGCATTGTGAGTTTAGGTCCTTAATCTGGGCAATGTAGTCATGAAGGGGATCAGTCTCCTTCCTCTTAACTTCATATAATTGGTAATAGGGCTCCACTTGGGACCGTTGGGGGCAAACAAAACCCCACTATGAATGATATTCTTAGCATGTTCCCACTGATATTCTCCTTGGGATTCAGAGCCCTATACTACTGACGTACATTACCATCTAGGCTCAACCCAAAGGCATTAACCTTATTCAGCATCACTCTAAGGCATAAGATGTTTGAAGAACACCCTACATGGCACTAAGCTATAGAAGAGGGCCAGGTGTCCTTTTATGGCTTCAAAGAGCCACAGTTAGTGGGTCACAAACCGATTGCACAACCTTAAGATGTGGATGGACTAGCAAGATTCCTATCCATAGTGGTAGAATGCCCATCACTACCTTGCTAAGGGGGGACCTGACTCTTTGTTGGGATCTCTTTGATTGGATGAATGGGAAAACGGTGTCCCACGAAGATGTGACCCTTTAGATAGTTGAATCCCCTATAGAGGAGCGGTTTGATATCTTCCATCATAGGGATGATGTGCTACACAACCTTAAGGGGCACACCCTTCATATCCGTGTACTTCTAGGCAAAGCAGTGATTGTATTCTTGAAGAAGGAAAATCAAGTCCTCTTCTTGTCCCGGCATGAGATCATCAGAGATGTAGGGTTTAGCACATTCATTTAGTGACACTAGATCCACTTCTTTGACCTTGGCCAAACCATTGAAAGGTTGTTGGTTTCCCTCCTCTGCTATCCTTTTGGCTTACTCTAGAAGTATTTTGTAGTCTTGGACCATGTAGGACTTAAAATGCTTTGGGACTTGGCATAAATTGGTAGTTTTCTCTTTGTCATCATCCAAGTCCTTTTGAATGTTGAAAACTCATAAATGATGCACCCTATCAAAACTAATAGCTGATCAATTATACCTAATGGGTAAGGACGACAGAATGCATCACTTTATCTGTGAAGACGAGTTTATTGAGGTTTTAGAAGAAGTCCATTTGGGCATAGCAAGCAAACATTTTGTAGGAGATCTTACGACTTGAAGGGTATTGCAAGTTGGGCTTTGGTGGCCTACTCTCTTTGCCAATGCAACTGAATTCACTAAAAGCTGTGATCCCTGCCAAAGACCTTCCATCCCTCAAAAAAAGAATTATATGCAACTTCCAAGAATTCTTATAGAACAAACCTTTGCAAAGTGGGGCATTAATTTTATTGGACCCATAAGTCTAGCAGCCAAAGGGATGCAAACTTGATACATTATCATGGTGGCGGCTGACTACTTTACCGAGTGGGAAGAAGCCAAGTCAACTAGGAAAGATGATTCTAGGGTGACAGCTGAATTTCTGTATGAGAATGTAATATCACGCTTTGGCCTCCCCTTGGAAATAGCTATTGAGTGAGAAACTCACTTCATTAATGAAACTATACAAATTCTTATGAGTGAGTTTATGATTGTTCATAGGAAATCAATTCCCTATCATCTTAGAGCAAACGGCCAAGCCGATAGCTTCAATAAGACCCTATGCAACACCATGATGTGCACGATAGAGGCCAACCAAAGTGACTGGGGAGCATAAGATCACCATTGCATTATGGGCATATCGCACCGTGTTAAAGTTGCAACTAATTGCACCCTATTTATCCTTGCCTTCAAGGTAGAAGTAGGAATGCCCATGGAGTTCATCCTACACAACCTACGAGTCTCAGTTTAGAAAATACTCTCTTAAGAAGCCGTCCCAAAAAGATTAATTGAATCCTTAAACTACCACACAGCACCATGCTACAAATCCTTCTACAATCCCAAAGTCCAATCTCACCTACAAGCACTCAAACTGCAGAACCTTGCTGACTTGTTGCCATGTTGCATTGACATGCCATTGATCATCGAGTTCTTTGAGAACTACAATGCAGCAACGGATATTACATTCATCCGTAACAACAAGGATGGCCACCTCACTCAGCACCACGACGACATTGATACGATGTGAGTTGCATGCAAACTCCTACTGGTGATAGAGGGATATAAGAATATTAAGAATATGCCCACAAAGCTGCAAAGGGTGGTGGCTTATACCATAGAAAAGCACAGAGGTGGAATTCCCTTCGATGCCATTCAGATGCCCACCTTAGTCAAGCCCCCCAATTCTTGACCAATGTGGAGATGAAGGATCATCTCGACAAATGCCGATCATTTATCACATGAGAGGGGGGAGGGACCTCCCTCATAGGGCATTTGGCTTGGCCACCAAAGAATACATTCCAGGAACCCTAGACAGCCTATAGCCACCACAAAATAGGGCACTGACCATAAGCCAACAAAGTGGAGCAAGGATAAGGCCACAAAAGAAAAGGATGTAGCCAAAGCTAAAGCGGCAAAAGAGGCCAAGGCAGATAAATAATATTAAGTACATGGAACAACACAAGAAAGACAAGGCCCATTTGGAGGTTGCAAAGCTGGGTGCAACACAGGTGGAACAAAGGGAAAGGGAAAAAGACAAAGACAAAGAGTAGGAGAAGGGCAAGGCCGTCCAAGACCCAAAGGAAGGTGGGCTCAACAATGAGCACCACAATGCCTCAGAGCTCCATGATGCAGACATCCTCAATGTATACCACCATACGGGTTTGGACCAACTGGTAATGTCTACACTCTTAAGTTAAACACTCGCACAACCTCAACCCCTGGTGCATCAACCACCCAACAACCAAGCAGTACCACTACTGCCCAGCCATCAACCCAATCCATCCCCTCTTATGTCATCAATTAGATCAAAGTGTAGGAAGTGCTTGGTTTTTGCTATTTGGCCACCTATGACACTAAAGAGGCTTACAATGAGATGAGGGCCCAAGGTTTTCATCAGGCCAATTGAATGGATTAAAGGGTCCTGATGTCTATGATTCATTACCAAGAGATGGCACTCAATGTCTTTCAAAGACGCCGGTAAGCACAAGCTACCATTGCCATCCAGGTAATAATGGCAAACCTACACAACAAGAAGCTGAAGAAATAGTTGATCAATGAGAAACATAATGTAGCTACCGCGCAAGCAGCAGGAGAAGCCAGCATCCTTGCAACCAAAAAGTACAAGGGGTGGGCCAATGAAATGCAAGCACGCCATGTACAATTGGAGGGCCAACTGGAAGAAGAGAACAGTTGCAATGAAGAGCTATGCCAGAGGTACCTCACTACTCAAGAGCACTATCTCACGAAGTAGAAAGTATTCAAGGACTATTGGGTGGTGGCAGAGACTGTCACGATCTGTGACGTATTCCTTTCTCTATATCTTAGACTTATGGATGGTTTGATGACTATCACGATCTGTGACGTATTCCTTTCTCTATATCTTAGACTTATGGATGCTTGTGGAAGGGTATGCCCTTTCGATGGGACACTTCCTATGAGGCACAACCCTTCACAAGAGACATTCTATTGAAGAGACACTCCTATTGTAATGTACCCTCTCATCAAGGGTCACACCCTTCACAAGGGGAACACACCTCTTCATGCACATACACTTTGGAGTACACACCTCTTCATGCACATATACTTTGGAGTACACACCTTTTCATGTGTGACTCTTCACTCTCTATATAAGAGAGGCCCAATTGTATGGATGACACACAGCCCTAAAATGGCTAAAAAGGAAAACCATCCCTATACCCAAGACCTAACCCAAGGGTTCTCAAAACCCACATTTTAATTTTTGGGTAACCACCACCCAGCAATAGGCGCATGAATCAAAACGCAAATCCAGAATTTTGTTTCGCCATTTTCTGCCGTACGTGATTGCGCCATCTTCTTCCAGCCAGCATGTGCCCTTCGCCAGGCCTCCATCTTGCATAGTTCTCGATTGCCTGCATCAGCCAGCTCTTGTTGGTTCATCGTCATGATTACCTGCGATCAACAGACTTTGCTGCCTGCAAATCAGCCAAGAAGCAAGAACAGCGCTAGATGCAACGATTTGTTTCAAGCCTCTGCCAGCGAATTTCTTCTAAGCCTCTCCTGCTTGTGATTAGCAGCCTCGATGCCCTTTTCATCTTGAATCAAACCAACCAGACCCCGGCTGCTCATCACGCCACCTTTCTAGCTTGAGAACAGTGGCTCTTTGCTGCCCTCTATTTCCCTCTAGCCAGGCCCGATCCTGTTTCTAAGTACCCCATAGGTTTCAACGCAGGCCTTCTTCACCAGGTTATGAATTTCCATGCAAGAAAAGTGTGCCAGATCTCATGCAATCTGTAATACGATTCTGCCAACACCCCATCTGCCTTGAAAGTCTCACCAGGCACCTCTTAATCGATGGACCTCCAGACAAGAGATTTTCAAGCCTTGCTATGCAACTAATTGGCAGATCTAATCTATGCCAGGTGGATTCTTTCCATTCTATTTCTAAGAATTCTCTTTCATATTGTTATTTGACGCTCATTATCAAATTACAGCAAATGAAAGCCTCCTCCTTAAAGCATGGAAACCCCTGGTAATTCACCCATCCTTTCAAGGACACCTCAAGCATCATCTACCACACAATATCGTGTTCAGATTGCACAACCAACCCATTTCGGAGCTTTTGCATCATGGGTCTTCTGTGTCACGTGCCCTTCCAGTGACTTGGACCACATCCTATACCTTCTCTGTGTGAGGCACCTCAGTTACATTACTTCCTCAGCACAGTCCAGGTTGTGTTTCCATGAGACACATAGATACCCAGAACCCGATATTCCTCACGAGTTTGCTATCCATCTTTGGAGAGACTTTTACCCCTCAGCTTCAGCATCTCCAGGGTACTCTCCACCTCCTTCAACTCCCAGATATCCTCCTGTATAGGTTGTACCTTCCCCAAGATAGTATTTACACTTTGAAGGCACTCCTTCTCCTGGATATCCTCCACTCCCGACAGTAGCTCCTTATCCCTTCTCAGATCTGTGGACTCTGCAACCTACCCCTGTACTCTCACGAGCAGTAACACCCATTTCGGCATCACCAGTGTTACCTCAGACAGGACCTCCTTTACCAGATTTCCACGACTGGTTCCATCCTGCTTCTCCTGCCCCAATGGTACAAACTAGAGCGCAGGTTCGTGCTTTTCTCACAGGGATCTCAGATATGTCGCAACGCTCGTGTGCAGCCTCTCCAGAGATAAGCGACTCAAGTCCAAAAAAGACCCCTGAAGTCAACTTACAAGGCGAAGCACTACTTCAACTTCAAATTTCCCAGCTTCAGGACAGCATCTTTGACTTGGTCCAGAAAGTCCAACAACTCCAAGATTCTCACAGTACCACACATAAAAAGGATGACGTGACGCAACCAGACGACTATGTGGACTCATTCCCACCAGAGGTAGAAAACACTGAACTCCGTGTCCTCTACCGGTTACTCCAAGCTTCCAAAATTAAAAGACTTGACATGAAACTTCCGGAAGCCTACACTGGTCAACGAAATCGCCGAACAGTTGACCAATGGCTCGCAAAACTGCGCATGTACTTTGATACTGTTGACCTCACTGAAGGCAAAAAGATTGCCTTGGTAGCCTCCCTCCTCAAGGATACAGCTTTCCTATGGTGGCAATGACGCTTAAAGGACGGCAAAAGTGTGTTAACTTGGGAATGTTTTGAACACGTGCTCCGTAAGTAGTTCATACCTACCAATGCGGACTTCCAAGCACATTCAAAACTCAGACAGTTGGAGCAAACAGGCTCCCTGTCTTCCTACATCTCTCAGTTCACCACATTGGTGCTGGAGATTGATGGTTTAATTGATGATGATTGCCTTCATGCTTTCATCTCAAGCCTAAACCCCTCATTACGCATTGATGTCCTCAAAGCAAACATCACCACCACAGCTGGCGCTATTGCTTACGGAGAGCGCATTACAGATTTCCAAAACACAAGGAAGCAGAGTGCCAATAGAACACAGAACTCTACTATGGCCAAAGGTGGTCGCCCTCAAGATAACCCCAAGTTTAGAAAAAACTCGGGTAATCAAGGTCAGCGACAATCTCAAGATCCCCACAAGTCTCAGAAATCGTATGCTGGATTCCAACAGAAGCGCTCCTCCAAGGATCGCACCTCTTCTTCTTCACAAAGTCATCACCGTCATCACCAACATAAAGGTGCGGCCACTGACAAGAAGAACAACTCCAGCACAAAAGAACTTTGTACCATCTGTACAGGCGACCATGGATGCTTCGATTGTCCCAAGCGACCAAAGCAAAATTCCAATATGGAACCTAGCACTTTCCAAACAGAAGATGCTACCCCAACACAAGACAAGAAAGGCAAAGCTGTTCGAATGGCAAATACCATCCACATGAGCCTTGCCAGCAACCCCGAACCTTTCCTGGCCACTCAAGTACTTTGTGTTCAAGGATCGATTCGTGAAACAATCGTCACTATCCTCATCGATAGTGGCTGCTCTCATAACTTCCTAGTTAGTTCTATGGTCGACAAACTTCGGTTGACCACCAGTCCTAGTCCCATGGACTATCAGATTGAACTCGCAAATGGAACTACCTTCTTGTGCAACACCAGGATCAAAAACTTATCTTTTCGCATCTAACATTATATGGACAAGCTGAACTTCGACATCATGCCTCTTTCTCGGTACGATGTCATACTCGAACAACAGTGGCTTTACGACTATGATCCATCAATCAGTTTTCACAGCCATACTATCCAGTTTGTCCACCAGGGAAAACTTATTGAGCTAACTGGTTCTAGGGACTCTCCTTCAACCCCAGTTGCTTCTGCCCTACAAGTAAAGAAGTGGGTTCGTAAACGTCAAGTAACGACTTCACTTCTGTTGGTTACGGCAGTAGAGGAGACACCAACAAAGGATCCTCCTGAATACTTCAACCAACCTTTTTTCCAGCCCTACATGGATATTTTTCCATAGGAATTGCCAAAGCAGTTACCACCTCGACGACCAGTGGATCACCCAATCGAACTTATTCCCGGCAGTAATCCACCGTCGAAACCTCCTTATCGGGTTTCTTACACTCAAAATGAAGAAATCCAAAGATAGGTGACTGAACTACTTGACAAAGGTCACATTCGGTCCAGTCGCAGCCCTTTCGGATCTCATGTACTACTTGTGGAAAAAAAGAATAAGTCAATGCACCTAAGCATCGACTATCGAGCCCTCAACAAGGTCACTATCAAAAACAAGTATCCATTGCCTCGCATCGATGACCTCTTCGATCAACTTCTACACGCAACACAATTCTCAAAGATTGATCTTCGTTCAGGATATCATCAAATTCGCATATGAGAAGGCAATGAGTACAAGACAGCTTTTCGAACAAAGTATGGACACTATGAATGTTTGGTCATGCCTTTTGGGTTAAACAATGCCCCGGCCACATTCATGACACTAATGAATGACATCTTTAGGCCTTTCCTCAATAAGTTCATCATCCTTTACCTCGATGACATCCTCGTTTTCAGCAGATCCCTACATGAGCACAAACATCTTCACCAAGTTTTTTAAGTTCTCCGCGCAAATTCTCTCTACATCAACATTGAGAAGAGTGAGTTCTTCAAGACCCAACTCGAATATTTGGGACATGTTATTTTAGCTCAAGGCATCTCTGTGGATCCTAAGAAGGTCGAGGTAATCCGAAACTGGCCTACTCCTAAGAATGTTCATGATGTTTGCTCTTTTCTCGGATTGGCAAACTTCTACCATACAAAGGTCTATCACTTTTCCGAAATCGCAGCTCCTATGTCCGAATTATTGAAAAGCACAGCAGTTTTTCAATGGCTTCACGAAACAGAGTATAGTTTCCAACAACTCAAGCAAGCACTCACTACCACACCAGTTATGGCTATTGCTGACCCAAACCTTCCATTTGAGGTCATGACCGACGCTTCCGACATCGCTACAGGAGCAGTCTTGATGCAAGAAGGCAGAGTTATTGCTTTTGACACCATAAACATTCCGATATCCAAACCCGATACCCGGTTTATGATAAGGAGTTTCTTGCCGTTGTACATGCTTATCGCTCTTGGAAACGTTATCTCATGGGAGCCGACTCGGTGATCAAGATAGACCATCACTCTCTAAAGTATATCTTTACTCAACTAGTCATGAACGCTCGACAAGCACGCTGGGTTGAGTTTTTGGCCAACTTTCACATGACCATTGAGTACATTCCAGGACTACGCAATGTAGTTGCAGATGCTCTCAGCAGGTTAACTCTAGCATCAGCTATGGTAATCTCTACATTATATGTGGATGTTCCGAATTCATTCAAAGGGAAGTATTTCAATGATAAAGACTTCGGCACAGCAGTACAAGTTCTTTCAAAAGATCAACCTTCGACTTCCGAACAGAAGATTTTCTCATCCTATTCTTATACGGACGACCTTCTGTATTATCAAAATCGTGTCTGTGTACCACATGACAAGGATGTTCGACGTCTTTTGTTAAAAGAGCATCATGTAGTTCCTTATGCTGCCCATCCAGGCATCAACAAGACTTATAGGTCACTCAGTGCAACATACTACTGGCCTCAAATGAAAAGCGACGTCATCAAGACTTATAGGTTACTCAGTGCAACATACTAATAGCCTCAGATGAAAAGCGACGTCATCAAAATCGTTACATCTTGCTTATCTTGTCAACAAATGAAAGCAAGCCGACGACTTCCAGCATGACTTCTTCAGCCTCTTCCACTTCCAAGTGAAAGGTGGGACAGTATTTCCATGGATTTCATTACAACACTACCACAATCCTCCAGAGGTAACACTCGGTAGTGCATCTACATGCATTGGTCCTGATGTCACTGACCGACTGCCAAGTGACTTACCAAATCTTGGAGAAATAATTTCTCCAAGCCTCCCTTCTCGTCTTGCTGCTCCCCGCCATCTCCTTCGCTTCCTCTCCTTCCTCGTCGCTCTTGCTAGTCGCTTCCCTTGCTCCTTCCCTTGCCTTTTGCTGTCCCCTTGGACAGGCTTTTACCTTGCCATTGCACGCTGAAGGCTGCCCTTGAGCCTTACTTTCCTAGCGCATGATGGCGCCTCTACTAGCGTCGTGATTGGCTATTAAGCTGTCCCCAGACAGCCCATTGCAGCCCTCCAAGCTCGTGGAGGGGGCTGCTTTGGAGGAGCCCATGTGGAGTTGTGAAGGCTGGGAGCCTCTTCTTGGCTCCGCCCTTGCTTGCGCAGTTCGTTGGCCCCTTGATTGGCCCGTGGTCCTTGGGTACTTGAGGCTTCCCTCCGACGGCCCTTTTGGAACTTTCTTACAGCTGCTCGTTTTCTTGGGAGCAGCCAGGTGCAGCCCCTTGAGTATGAGGTGTTGGAAGCCCCCTTGGCTGTGTGCTTCTTTGTGCTGACCTTTTCAGCCAGCCTTGTTGGGTGCTCGGTTGGTGAGCCTGCCATCTAACTGTAGCCTTTGGTGGAGTTCGAAGTGCAAGCAAGGACGGGCAGGTTGCGCTAGTGGTCCGGGCCTGATTGAGAGGCTCTTCTTGTGGCCTGAGTTTTTGTTGTTGGCCCTGTTCAGCCCTTGGGTGGACAGCTTTGTTTGTCGGGTGCTCTTTTTGGTATCTCTTCATGAGCCCTCCTTGAAAAGCCACGGGAAGGCTCCCTTGCAAGTGTTCTTGAAGGTGGTCGTGTTTTCCTTGGCTTTAGGTGCTTTTGGTTGAGCTGTCCCTTCAAGCCAGCTTTTTGGGAGGGCTCTCAGCCTCTCTTCCCCCGCTCCTTTTTCCTTTTCCTGCCTCTTCTTTCCTTCCTCTTTGCGCCGTTGATAGTTGATGCTTGTTCCTTTCTGTGGATTGTACCTTGACGGTGACTCTTGGTCTGGCCAGAGGAGCTCAAATGGCAGCATCCTCGACTCCCCCCCACTACCAAAGTATTAATGGGGTATCCATTTATGTGAGTGTGAAATACCAATGGTAGGATCCAAAACGGTTGATGTTGTTAGGAACTAATCATGATATTTTAAGCAAGGGATCAATTGGATTTGTAGAGCTCAATCTCCTCTAAGGTACGCTAGTCCTATATGAAGACTACACATAGATTGAGGAAAAATGTAGCAAAGATCTTAATTCATTTTATGTGCTGGGTTTAGAGCGGATGTAATTTGACCAAGATGGGTTTTGATGAAGAGATTGGAAATATAGAAACTAGGGTAGGAGTTGAGCCTCTAATTTGAGAACTTCAATGCAAAGAGCATGAAAAATCAAGCAATTCTCCTTTTTGTTGCTCGTGAAGATGCCCTTTAGATGAAAAGTTGTGGCAAGATTACCTTAACCTTGATCCAAAGGTGATGTGTGTGCAATTGAGGTGGCATTGGATGCCATGTGCTACATGGTGACAATGTGCTCATTGTGCAAACAATTGTATAGATATGCTAAAGTGGAATGGTGTGCAGATGGCAACTATGTGGAGCTACTATGCCATGTGTCAGTGACATGGATTGAGAGCTGCTGATGTGGCATGGGCAGTCAGGCAACAAAAGAGTTAGCCGTGCGGCATAGATAGTCCATGTGTCTAAGTGGACACTGATTTCTAAACAGATCGTCGTGGCCGTAGCCAACATTTGTGGAGGGGTAGATAGACATGCATGGCCCATGATGTGGCAATTAAGCGAGGCTTGTAAACTAGGCATGAATAAAGTGATGAGGCATGGGACCCAAGATGAACATGGACTTGAGGCACAAACTAGATGCGTGTCTTAGAACGGAGCACAAGAAATCCTATCAGAAGCATGTCAAGACGATAGAAGTCAAGATCTTGGATGCTTCTAAGCTCAAAGCACGCACTACTCTCCCAAGGATTCTCCACCCCAGTTATATCGCAAAGTGCTAAATATGGACGCTCCCTCCCAACTATTTGCCGAGACTGTAAAAACTAACGAAATATTGGGGACTCTACATCTAATTGCATCAAATTGAAATAACTTGAATTAAGAATCTCACATGAAGATACTATAAGAAGGAAAGTGTAACTCTCTCCCTAGGCTATAAGATGAGCACCAAGGCAAGCACAATCCATGGGCTCTCATACCATGTCGAGGAAGTAGGGAAGAGTCAAGTGCACATGATATATTGATTGTACACTAAATGTTTTTTGAACATCATGGAGAACATATACATCACCCATTAGGGCTAAGGTTAGGGATTGTCCCTACGCCTTTATATCCTCTAACAGTGCACTTTAGACTATTCCTAAACAGCTCATTGACAAAATTCGCATCACAATATGTGCAATTCTTGCTGTATGAGAGACGCCCAAATAGTCTACTCTGATGTCTTTCTCCCCATTGTTTTACAAATTTGGTATGGAAAGATAGACATGCCACTTACCCAACCAAATTATTATACTGCACTCTGATCAAGTAATTGGTGCAACCAATCCACCCTACTAGAATCACCAAAAAGTATTGGTGTTGGGCACACATGTACTGAGTCTATTTAAACTTGGAGGAAATGATATTGCAAAAGTTGAGATAACTCCAATTATACAAAACAATAGACATCTTCACTTTTGGCTAGCGTTCTTAGCCTTACATCAACCATAGAATCGATTACAATCATGTCCTATGCTATTGAATATTCTCAATATATGTTGCGAATCTCATATTAGCTAAAATATGGTTCCAATAGACAGATCAAATTGGTTTAGCCTAGACTGTGTCTACTCAAGTAGAAGCCCACTTAACATGGGTTGACCTTGTTTTATGCTTGCCATGACTTAGAATTAAGATTTGGGAATGGTTCAACTCTCTAGAGCAAGTATTGGTTGTATAGTCAATAACACTACTTAGTTGTGACACCCTTCGTTTGGGTTTCATCTCTGGCTAATGCCCTTTGTTCTTAGGGGCTTCAACTCTCTCCCCTAAAATGGAATGTAGTAGAATAATTTTTTGGAAGATACCTTTTTATAAAGATCAAGAATGCCTTACCATTGAGGGTGAAATTGTTTTTTTTTTTCAAAGAATGACTATCACTTCCCAACCGTGAAATGAGAAGATGAGCCTAGGATTCACATTCTATTTTGGCCAGTGAAATTTCTTGATAAAGTTTGACTATTGAACCTGCATCCAAGACAAGGACTCCTTATCTCAAATCTGTGTTCTTTCCTAGATTACCAAAATATCTAACCTATTGATCCGAAACTTCTCTCTCAATTCTAACTCTTGCATCCATCTTTCCTCCTTCTGGCTCCACACATCTCCCCATGTTCTCACCCCCTTCTTATTGAGCCTCAAGGCTTGTTTCAATGTAGAGCACGGTTTTATGTTGATAGATAGCATTCGCCCATAGAGTTTTCTAAGGGGATGCTTGTATATTTGCAGATTGCTAGGGTTAATTGCTGGATGGAGGGCTGCACCTGGCTTGGGATTAGGGCTAGTTTGGAGGCTATTAAGGGCCAGATTTGACCATACTCTTCAAACAGGGCTGGGGCCAAATTTGGTTACCCAACCAAGTTGGGTTAAACTGACCAAACCCGACCCAGTTGGGTCAAGTAAACACAGCTAATAGGGAAACTCCGTACAAACAGCGGCCCCCTGCCCTCTTGTTTCACAATCAATCGTGGAGGTTTTCTCAGTAAGTTTATGCAAAGTTTTCCTTGACGTGTCCTGCGCATTTCCATCTGTTGTCATGTGCATTTCTTTGTTGTTTCAATTTGCTTATTCTACGCACATGTCCACTGCACTTTCAAGGAAGTTCACCCGGTCTTTCATGTCAATAGACTGAAAGATGTATTGGGGGCTAGAGACAGTCTTGTGTTGCCCCAAGAACTTGTGGAAATTGAGGATTTGACCTATATTCCACATGAACTTGAAAGTCAAGGAAAGGAAACTTAAGAATAAGTTTATTTTGGAGTTCTAAGTTAAGTTGAAGGATAGGTCTGAAGAAGACTCAACTTGGAAGTCCATTGCTCGTATGCAGAAAAACCTTCCCGATTTCATTTAAGAGTAAACACTTGAAGTGGGAAAGTATGTACTTGGGTGTTAGCCCTTGAATTAGTAGACTTAATCCAATAAGGGTTAGGGAGCATTGGGGTTAAGAGAAGTAGACTAACAAGGAATCTAGAGGACTTGGCCAATAGCAAAGGGCAAATTGACTATATTTAGTCAAGAACGCTACTTATACCGGGATGCTCTGTATATATATATGAGTGGCGGGGCTATTGTGCATTCATTCAGTGTACACACACCAATGGATGGTCTAGTCTAGATCAAGAGCGGAGTCATCTACGTGGTTAATCACAAGATGCTATGTTGAGGGTTCCTTGGGAACAGGTTTTGGTGGCATGAAATGCCAGAGCTATAGGCATGGGCTCGTGGAAGTTGCCTGCATGCTCGGAGGCTGTTGGGTGGTCAGTTCGCCTGCTACATGCTTTGTTGTTACTGATTTGTGTTGTGGCTTGTGAGTAGGATTTGATCCTTTTGGGACACTACTCATCCTCTACACCAGGCAGGTCATATTTCAAGTATTTTGTATTACCATAGTTTCCATACATAGCTAGGATATTCCTTTCAAAAGCAACCCTTTTGCAGCTATCATCGATGTCCTTAATTTCAATAATGACCTTTTGAGACCGTTGATATATGCATACACCTTGTGAATCACTTTCGCCGAAGATTGTTTGCTACAGATTTACCTCCCCTACTATGTGCAAGTGCTTTCCCATGAGCATGAAATTTTTACAAGGTCAATATAAGTCAGGAGCTACTGTTTTAACATGGTTTTGATTGGCAACATTCACATCATCTCCTTGCTGGAAGCTGCTTAGCAAAGTTTCTGCACAGCCTGTGAGGTTTCCTGAATTATGAAGTTAAGAAGAGATAGTGAAACTTATCCCTGCTCTAGGAACATATCCGATTCATACTTGTACTCAATTATTCTAGAGCACATGACTAGCGTAAGCTTTGTGCCATTTCACAGCTGATTCATAGGACTAGTGTCATTTAATCTATACGAGAATTTGACAATGCACACAGGGTAAAGCTAAACTCAAAGTGCTCCATGGCAAAGCAATTGCAATGCATAGAGCTTTTGGTTTTCCACAACATAAAAGAGTTCTTTTTCATAGAGTTCTCATTATCCAACATTTGGGTGCCTGATATGTGCATTTTAGAACATAAACTAATCTCAAAATCCCATACACTAGGGAATGCCGATCCAAAACTATGTAGACTCGAGCATGGCCAAGGCATGGCCCTAGTTTTCCCCGACATACATTACTGGTGAATTCTCAGAACCAGATTTTTTGAATGCTTTACATTCGTATTAAACTTATTAATATTTGATTCACATTTGTATCAGGCTAAAATGAACTCTAAACACTCGTTATGCTAAGCATCCTTTAAAGTTTCATAATTGCAAGCAATGGAATGCACCTTGTTAAGCACCAGCTGAAATGAAAGAAAATGCTGCACCTAGTCCTGTGCAGATGTTCCTCTTTTCTGAAGCAACCTTCAGAACCCGGGCACTTGCGCTTTTAAAGTAGGTACCTGTGAGAGTCCTCAAGAGCCCCCAATAGTACATGGTGGCAGAGAACCCATAGCTTGTGCCTAGCATAATCCTCAAACGAGCTTTGCAGCTTGTATTTCAGAGTTCTTCTGGCATCAAAACAAACACATCTCTGTCATAGTCTATGTCCATGTATTTGTTAAAATATGTTACAGAAAAAGGAGAAATTCTGCGTCCCCAAAATAATTTGAAGGTTTGCCTCAACCCACAACATACACGTAACCATTTTGCCTGAATGTTTGTTGGGAATAACTATAGGCAAAAAGCACAGCCCAGTACTAGCTTTGGGAAGTGTTGTGGAAAGCTTAGCCGCATTTTCAAGCAATCTCTGACTGCAATGAGAAGTGTCCCCAACTCATTCGGTGGGATAGGCCAGCTTGCTTCGTAATGAAAACATTTGCAGCAACTGAAACAGTGATAGAGGAAAAACGATAGAAGTAAGTAGAATCGGGTTAAGCAAGCAAGTAGGAAGAAGAACATCTACTGTCACAACAAAACTAATAACAGGAAGCAAGAAAGAGCTTGAGTCAATCATTAACCAAGTTGTTCACTGTGCCTCCTTTATATGATAGCACTGCTGGATCTCACTATTCTGCCTAAGGCAACATAAAAGTTATCGGAACCATTTTCGCTAGCAAAAGCATTCGAGCTGCTAAATGCTTTGCAAAGGTGTGATAGCTTGCGAGAACCAAGCTTTAACCAAACATGCAACTCAAACTACCTGCCTCCAGCTAAAGACTCAGAGAATTTCAAAAACTGATAAGTAGGCTTCCACATGAGCATCACGAAACACAGCATCTCCCTGCTGCGTTTTGGGCATTATGGAAGCACTGGCAACGGGTAAGGTGATGCTCATCTCCTCACCAGGAGGAGCAAATACTTACTGCTCGTGTCCTCTTCCAACCACGCTACCCAGAAGGAAAACTTTCATTCATAATGTTGCTGCTTCTCTTCTTCAGCACCACCGGTAACCCATTAGGTGCTTCTCCGTATTCGCTAGCATACCCGCCTTGGATGCAAGAATTGCATGCGATTCCTCTGCGGCATGCTTTCACATTGACTAGACACCAGTACCTCTCCGGGTTCTGCAAAATGTCGTCCCCCTGTGCGTGCCGCACTGGCTATAAAAGTCCTTTTTCTCTTCCAGATGTATGCTTAACCTTTAAAGCTCAGATCGCGCTTTGCAAACTCTGCAAAACACTTTCTTGAGGGAAAATCGACCAAGCGACACAACGATGCAGAAGAACAAACACTGTCGAACAATAATCATCCAGTATAGAAGAGGCAAGAGGAGGAACGCACAAAGGGAAGCAAGGGGGACCAATGCTAACCCCTTTCTCCTCTTAATGATGGTTTTTTGTCCTGTCTGTTAGGCAGATATATATTTTTATATACCTATATATAGAAGCATCAGTGTGCAGCCTCCCTGCCCAGCTCATGTGCACATTTCGATGGCTTCCCCCTCGGCACAATGGGGAAGCCAGGCATGCAGTGCTATTGTAGAGGATTCTACGCCTTGCCCTACCCGATGCACTTCCAAAACCTCGCGTTCAGGTACTTAAATTAAGTCTGAAGTACCAACACGCTTCTGGCAATTGGTTTTCATTGTGTTTTGTCTTTGCAGATACGGCAAGGGCAGAGCGCTTATGGAAATTGGAATCAATGAATCCATCCTATTGGTGGGATCACCGCATGGGCGAAGTAAGTGTTCAAAGATTCTGGAGAAGTTTTTTGGCACAGGTTAAAACGGTACTTGGATAGTCTAACGAGTCTGTTGTGAGTTGTCGCAGAGCAAACGGGAGGTTTCCGATTTTGAGCATAAAACTACCAAGGAGTCGCTATTGGTAGATGGTTGTTACACTCCAACTTGGGTCAAAGAACATGTTGGAAGCAAGGGAATGCACACAGCCA
Organism: Dipteris shenzhenensis; assembly: GCF_047967505.1. NCBI lineage: Eukaryota > Viridiplantae > Streptophyta > Polypodiopsida > Gleicheniales > Dipteridaceae > Dipteris > Dipteris shenzhenensis. The sequence goes on along the minus strand of NC_141596.1, from coordinate 39,936,871 downwards.
AAGCATCCAGTGGTCATGCCCATGGAGACCGTGTCGTGAGGGGAGAACTAGGGGAGTTTGGGAGCACTGGCAAGCACAGCTTCAGGTTTGGAGTACGCTTGACTGCACCTAAAGCACAAGAACTGCGAGGACACATTGGCTGGGAAACGCTGAGCTTAGAGGAGGCACTTACTTCTTTGGACCGAAAGACACTGTTGCCTTCGGTTGAGAACTTCATATGCATCTTGCAGAAGTGCAGGAAAAGGAAAAATGTAGCTTATGCTAAGCGCTTGCATGCCTACATGTGCAAAAGAGGGCTGGAAGTTCACACCTCCCTGGGGAACTACCTCGTACCAATGTTGGTGGAATGTGGAAACATTTGCGATGCTCAGGAGGTATTTAACCGGTTGGTTGATCGGAATGAGTTTTCTTGGACTTCTCTCATCACAGGCTATATCGAATGTGGGGAATCACAGCATGCACTCAGCCTGTACCTGAAAATGCAAGAGGATTGGGTACATCCTAGCAAGTATACGTTCCTGGCCCTAATGAAAGGTTGTGCTAAGATGAAAGATGTTGAAAGAGGCCGAGAGATACACGCTGAGATTGCTAGAAAGGGGTTGGAAAGAGATTCTTGTGTTGGCACCACCTTGGTTGATATGTATGCCAAATGTGGCATGCTTGCAAAAGCACAGGAAGTGTTTGAGAGGCTTCCAGTTCGAGATGTTGTGTCTTGGACTGCACTAATCAGAGGATATGCTGAACATGGACTTGGTGAGGAAGTACTGAACTGTTGTGAACAAATGCAACTGTATGGTGTCTCCCTGGATGCCGCCACGTTTGTTTGTAGCTTGAAAGCTTGTGGCAGCATAGGAGCCATAGACAAGGGCCAAGAAGTACACGCTGAGATTGCCAGGAGGGGGTTTGAATTAAATCTTTTTGTTGGCAACACCTTGGTCAATATGTATGCCAAATTTGGCTTCCTTCCTCAAGCGCAGGAAGCGTTTGACAGGCTTCCAGTTCGAGATGTAGTCTCTTGGACAGCACTAATAATAGGATATGGTGAACATGGGATGGGTGAGGGAGTGCTGAATTGTTTCAAACAGATGCACGTGGAGGGTGTCTTGCCAGATGCTTTCACATACGTTTGCACCTTGCAAGCTTGTGGCAGCATAGGAGCCATAGACAAGGCCCAAGAAATACATGCTGAGATTGCTAGAAAGGGTTTTGAAGGAGATCCTTTTGTTGGTAACACCTTGGTCGATATGTATGCCAAATGTGGCTCATTTGCATCAGCATGGGAAGTGTTTGACAGGCTTCCGGTTCGAGATGTAGTCTCGTGGACTGCACTTATCGCCAGATATGCCGAATATGGGCTTGGTGAGCAAGTGCTAAGCTGTTTTGAACAGATGCAGCAGGAGGGTGTCTGTCCAGATGCCGTCACATTTACTTGCAGCTTGCAAGCTTGTGGTAGCATAGGAGTGATGGATATGGGCCGAGAAATACATATTCAGATTGCCAGAAAGGGATTGGAAAGAGACCTTTTTGTTGGCAACATGTTGGTTGATATGTATGCCAAGTGTGGCTCATCCATAAAAGCACAAGAAGTATTTGACATGCTTATATGTCGAGATGTGGTCTCGTGGACTGCAATAATTGCAGCATATGCCCAGCAGGGAGAAAGTGAAGCTGTTTTCTATATGTTTGAGAGAATGAGAGAAGAAGGCATCAAGCCAACTGGCGTCACATTCCTTAGTGTTCTTAGTGTATGCAGCCATGCGGGCCTAGTAGATATTGGCCAAAAGTACTTTGAGGCAATGACAAAGGACTATGGCATCACTCCAAGTATTGAGCACCGCACTTGCATGGTTGATATCCTTGGTCGTGCTGGCCAACTAGATGAGGCAGTAGCAATGGCGGAGAAGACCTCTTTCCATCCTGATCTTGTGGTGTGGCTTACACTGTTGGGTGCTTGTCGAAAGTGGAGTAATGTGGAGCTTGGAAGACATGCCTTTGAACATGCAGTGCAATTGGATGAAAAGGGTGCTGCATCTTATGTTTTGGTGTCCAACATCTATGCAGATTCTCACATGCAGGAGGATTAGAAAATAGTTCAGGCAAAGAGACTGGAAGCATGGAGTGAGCAAACAGAGTTGAGCTATGATGTGCCTCAATACACCCAAATAATTCTCACAAAAAAGTTTTGATGTCAGTCAGCTCTTATATCAACAAGACAGAGCAGCAAACATTATGTGCATCCACTGCAAGGCTGATGTGACATTGCTTCTTCTAGGGCATCGTAACGACAACAAAGCAAGGGCAGCCACAGCAAGTGCCAAGGGCTGCAAAGGACAGCCACATCTGGTCACACAGGCCAGGTGATGGCAGCAGCAGATTTGCTGCCATGTCAATAGCATAGAGCTTCCATGTCGGCAGCCCATCAGGACAGTCAGCAGTGCAAACCTGCCATGCAAGCAGGGCACACAGCAGCATCCTTTATAGGCCTTAATAGGGCCAGTCTACTAGCAGCAGAGGTAATGGGACTGGCCGCATCAGCAGATACCATGGGTAGTTGGCCCGGGCAGGCTAGCCTACAGTCCACCAGGTAGCCACCTTCAGTCAGCCTAGCCTAGACCATGTGGGAGGATGTAAGGCATCATTATCCATCAGCAGTGCAATTTGTTCATTTAGCAGCAACGCAGCCTTTAGCAAGCGGAATTTCAGTCCTACAGTCCAGCATAATGTCAGCTACACAAGCTAAGGCATTGTTCAGCTCTATTGGCTTAGCTGAAGCTTATGCGTCCTTCCTGTATTGTTAGCAGCGTTCAAGCTCTCTGCCTCAAGCAGATTAGGAGTCAGTCATGCATGCCCTTGGCGCACGTGCAGGAGGTTGAGTTTACAGGCCCCCAAATCTGAGGCTAAATTTCTGGTGGATTTTAGTGAGGGGATGCAGGTAATATGTCTGCAATGAGATCCTGTACGAGTTATATCGAGGCTCAATAAGCCCCTCAATGTTCAGTGCTCGAAGGCACCAGTCAGTAAGGTGGTGGACAGTAGTATTCTGCTTAGGGACATTCATCAATCTGATGAGTCTCCCCAGAGACCATCCGGATGAAGGTTCGGATGCAGAACAGAAGCGATTAATATGTCTACCAGTAACTTGGATGGATGGTGTACCTCCCTCTAACAATAAGTCTTCTAGTAGGACAATGGAGGTTGTCTAAATGGGATTACATAGACAAAGCAGACAAACAAGAATAAAGAGACAATCATAGGAAGAAGAATGGGCTTGGGAAGATAAAGCTGAGGTGTTGAGAGGGAACCATCACCCTGAATTAACAAATATGTACACCTGTATTCTTCTTGTTGGCCATACATGAAGACATAGATCAAATATTTAGTGTTATCTTTAGAGACTTGAAGTCGAGGGATGTTCTGACTATTGAGGTTATACTAATTGAGTTAGAAAAACAATCGGAGGTCTTTGAAAGGAAGACTCGGAATTAGCTATGTTAGAGAGGATGGTAGATTGGAGAGCATCAAGGAGATGACGCACTAATAGGCCACACAAATCTACACTACTTCATGTTTAATGAATTGCTATCCAAACAAGTACATCCAATATCAATCTTGTGTGAGATTCAAATTTTATTTCAATATATGGATATTCTATTTTCAAGGTTGTGAATGGAAACCAGATGAAAGGCAACATGTGAAGAGATAGAGGAGAAGAGTAAAGATGAGAAGAGAAGACGTAGCTAGAGAGCACACAACAAATGACTAACTGTACACTATTTTAGTTTGAAAAGAATGAGTATATACAAACCCCTTTAGGATAAGGATTAGGATTTTCAACCCTTTTGAGATGGGCCTTCCCTTTAAATGGTAATTACGGGGATGAAGGACTTTAGCTACATTCCATCACACCCCCTTAATGGCAGTGTCCTTCAGTGTCCTTCCTCTGAATCAAACCAAGAGCTTGTTCATGTCTCTTGAAAAGCTCTTTTCCAAGTGGTTTCGTAAAGATGTCTGCAACATTATCTTTGTTTCACAATTTTGCAATGTGATTTCAGCAAGCAATACTCTTTCTCTGATGAAGTGCTGTATGACATCAATGTGTTTTGTCCTTGAATGATATATTGGATTCTTGCTAATGCTTGAGATAACTCGTTGACTTTCTATCATCAAAGTTACCTATTTATGACAATAGTCTTTTGAGCTATATAACCTCACATGCACCTATTGTGAGTGTTGTATAGTTTACTTCTATTTAAGGCAAAGACATAGTTGTCTATTTGTTTAACAAACATGATATAGTGCCTTGATCGAGGAAAAATGCATATTCTTATGTGGAGCTTCTGGTTTGACGATCTTATGCATAATCATTATCCATGCAACCTCAGATGGCATCCTTTGAAATGATGAATTTTTCATTGCAAACTATCTTTATTATATTATCTACATATACAATAATGCAATGGTGCTGTCTTGCCCATGGACGCTGTACTAGAAAGTATGATCTGCATTGGAATTCAGGTATCTCCAATTAATAAAATACTTGTGAATTCTACTGTACCAAATTTTGGGAGCTTGCTTTAATCTATAGAGACTTATCTTGAGATGGAACACCTAATTTTATTTTCCCTATTGAACGTACCTTGGTGGTGGTTTCTTTTCCCCTGTAAAACAAAGATGTGTATATGCAGAAAAGATTTATGGGTAAAAAGAAAGGTGTAACCTTATCAAGGCTTGAAAGCAGTCATCTAGGTCATGTTCGCAAGTGATTGCCAAGGTATTTGGCGCTCTATCACTGTTTCCCATGTCCTACTACTATCTGGGATTGAACATATTTGCATGCTAGTTCAGTGACCAAGGTGCTATCTATCTTTAAGGCACCCGGTTTCCCCAAACGCTAGTAAGTTTCTGGCCTACAACACATAAGAGACAATAGCTCGTTTGATGGCTATCCACAAGGTGGTAGTTGTATTGAAGGATGTCTCCTAAAACACAATGTCCATGTAATCTTGATTCCAAAACTTATTGCCATCATCAATTCAGCTAAGATGAACCATAGCTTCATGACACTTGGGCATTGCTAAAACAAATGAAAATTGGTCCCTTACATCTCCCACATATGCAATAAAGGGGACAAATGTCAACCTATGTTTTCCCCTCACCGAATTCTATTTCCATGAGGTGATTTTGACTTTAGGGGAAATCTTTGCTTCCCACACATGGTAGAGTCTTTTGTTCGATCCATTGGGGCTACTCCTATAGTTTCAGATCTAGTTCAGCTTGCCCCTAGGAGCATCATAGTCCAAAATGAGCATGTACAAAAAATTTTGACTTTTTCCTTCCCATTGTTCCATTTCCAACACTTCTTCCAAGCGCTAGGGTTAAATGTAGTATTGGTGGGCTAGCACCCTTCAATCACATCAAAAGAAATGGAATGATGCTCATCTTTCAACTGAAATTTGTCTTTGGATTCTATATAAGACATCTAATCTAACTCCCCAGGCTTCCAAATATCTACCCACCACATCAACCCCCTATGATTCATCCATTTACATAGCTTGAAATTCTGAATGGCTAGTGCACCCCCATCCCATAAACAAGATTTAGACCACCAAATTGCCTCTCCTACCAATGCATCCCCATAATAGCCCTACAAGCCATACCAATTTATGTGGCTTAGCACTTTCTTTCATTACATGGTTAGTCCTACAAACAGATCTAAATGTTTGACCTTGATTGGGAAGGAGACATCTCTAGTGAAGGCCCTTCCAAGTATCTGGATCCTTGGAATTACACTACTCTAGCAACCATTTAACAACTTCAGCCCACCATTCTTAGGAGGATGACATTTGAACAAGCCACTTAGGTTGGAGAGATATATGGTCTTAGCTTGAAGATTGGGTACATCTACCACTCCTAGCTCCCTTGGCATATAATTTCTAGCCCATGGAATGACATCGAACTTACTCTACTTCATAGGGTCGAACCACAAGAATGCACATAGCATCTTCTCTATCCTCATCTCATGGCTTTTATGAAATCTCCAAACGTGACTAACATATACTATAGTTAGTACCAATGCATGCTTCAGAATAATGCATAAAAGTGGAATGATTGAAGACCTACCAAAAATTATAGATCTGCCCGATGTATGTGAAGCTTGCATGATGGGCAAGCAGCATTGGCAGCCCTTTCCTAAAGAGGCAAGCAGGGCAAAGGCTCCTCTAGAGCTCGTTCACACGGACCTCTGCGGAAAGATGGAGATGGAAGCTTTGGGTGGTTCCTACTACTTCATGACGCTGATCGATGACTACAGTAGAAGGATATGTAGAAGGATATGGATATACTTCCTAAAGACTAAAGATGAGACTTTTAGTAAGCCCAAAGAATGGCATGTAATGGTCGAGAAAGAAACGGGGAGGAGGGTGAAGAAGTTGAGATCAGACAGAGGTGGAGAGTTCACATCAAGTGAATTCGAAAGTTACTGTAAAAGTCACGGGATCAAGAGGCAGAAACCCCTGCCATATACATCACAGCAAAATGGAGTAGCAGAGCACAAGATGTGCGTCATCTGCGAAATGGGCAAGAGTATGATGAAAGGGAAAGATTTGCCAAAGAATTTCTGGGCTGAAGCATGTAACACGGCAGTTTACATTCTGAATCGTAGCTACACGAAGGCTGTGAACATCCCGAGATGACTCCACTGCAGGTCTTTTCTAGTAAGAAACCTTCAGCTGCACATTTTAGAGTTTTTGGATGTGACTGTTTTGTGCATGTCCCTGATGCTAACAGGACCAAATGGGAACCGAAGAGCCGGAAGTGTATTTTCTTGGGCTACAGCGAAGAGGCGAAGGGTTACCATCTCTATAATCCTGTTACCAAGAAGGTAATAGTAAGTCACGATGTGGTCTTCTCAGAACAGTCGCATAAATTGGAGGAGGATGCTTCCTTCCCAGACAACCAGGACCAAGATATCCATCTAGTACAACCACCAACAATAGACCGAACTCCCCCAATAGTGCTTGGGAGGATTCAACATAAAGAAGAGGAAGAAGAGCCTGCAGAACCTCAACGGCAACGGCCATTCTCGAAGTGGGTAAAGCAGCTTTTGGACGGTAGAAAACCTCCAGCAATTAAGGAGGAATCATCCGAACACCGCTGGTCCAAGAGATTAGAGGAGCAAAGAAGGGCACAGGAACACTCGGTCAACTACGCTTTGACGACAGAGGTGATCCGTGCTGAAGAACCCAAGTGTCTTGAAGAGGCACAGGGTGATGATAGGTGGATGGAGGCTATGCAGTCGGAATATGGCTCCATAATGAAGAACAACCTTGGGACCTTGTGGATTGACCACCAAAACGCAAGGTAATTGGCACCAAGTGGGTGTACAAGACCAAGTATAAGTCCGACGGCACGTTGGATAAGTACAAGGCTCGGCTCATGGCAAAAGGATTCGCACAGGTACATGGTTTTGATTATCAATATACTTTTGCTCCCATAGCTTGACTAACCACAATTCGCAGTGTTTTGGCCTTAATAGCACATGAAAGTTGGCCCGTGTTTCAGATGGATGTAAAATCCGCCTTTCTGAATTGAGATCTCAAGGAGGAGGTATACGTGGAACAACCACCAGGTTTTGTGATCCCCGGTTCAGAAGGTAAAGTCTGTAAACTAAAGAAGGCACTTTACGGGCTGAAACAGGCCCCACGAGCATGGTACCAGCGGATTGGTGCCTACTTTCTGCAAAACGGGTCCAGGAGGAGGAGCCCATTTGATGCAAATTTGTATATCTAGAGGCAGGTGTATGATCGTGGTCCTTTATGTGGACGACCTTGTCATAACAGGGAATCATGAAGAGAAGATTTTGCAGACAAAGCATTTGCTAGGAAGAGAGTTTGAAATGACAGACCTCAGACTGATGCATTTCTGTTTGGGGATTGAAGTTTGGCAAGAGCCAAAACAGATCTTCATCTCATAGCTGAAGTATGCTGGAGAGATACTGAAGGCATTTGGCATGGCTGAGTGCAAGACAGTTGGCACCCCTATGGAGGTTGATGTGAAGCTCTCAAACGAGGATTCATCACCACTGGTGGACGAACCGAAGTGTACAAAAGGCTTGTGGGCAGTTTGATTTACTTATGCAACATGTGGCCGGATATCAGCTTTGCGACTGGTGTACTAAGTAGGTTTTCCAATAAGCCCCGGGAGAACCATTGGAGGGCAAGGATGCGGGTGCTGAAATACATCAAAGGCACACTTGATTATGGCATCACCTATACTAAGGGCAACATCTTGACCGGATTCTATGACTCGAATTGGGCAGGAGACATGGACAGCAGGAGATCAGTGACAGGTTACTGTTTCTCACTTGGATCTGGAGCTGTGTCATGGGTCAGCAAGAAGCAACCTACAGTTGCGCTTTCTTCTACCGAGGCTGAGTACAAAAAATCAGCATGTTTTGCTTCTTGTGAGGAAGTGTGGTTGAGGAGGATTTTAGGGGACATGGGTGTAGTGCAGAACAAGCCTACGCAGTTATCATGTGACAATCAGAGTTGCATGGCAATTGCAAAGAACCCTATGTACCATGCTCGCACAAAACACATTGAGATTCAATATCACTTTGTACACGAGCTCATTATGGATGGAGAGGTCGACTTGGTGTACTGTCCGACTATAGAGAATGCTGCGGACATCTTTACGAAGGCTCTTGGAAGAGACTTCCTAGAGAGGCATCTTCATCGACTTGGCATTGGGCCGAAAAAGTAAGTTCACTTGCAGGTGGACATTAAGGGGGGGTGTTAGATATCAATGCTCCACTATCCTATAACTACGCGGGAACCAGCTAGCTCTACTTGTGAGCCCCCCATATGAGGAGAAGGCATTTGAGTAACTAGGTTATTTGGTAGATCCTGGTTTGGACACCAGATGGGGGCCATGTGTGGCCTGATGGCTGGACGGCTTCAGATAGAGTTGGCACACTGCCAACTAGGCTACATGCAAGTGTGGGAAGGCATCCCATGACTGAACGCACTAAGGGTAGACGGAGCATTTTTCGAGGCAGCCCACTCTCGAGTTGCGAGGCTCATTTGGAGCCCCAAATGATCTCGGATGGCTCTGGGCCGAACGGTGTTCGTAGGTCAGTTGCTCTATTTTGCGCCACGGTTGCGCCACGGTTCTAACGTGTGGTCGGTGGCCTATTTTGGGACCGATCTCCAATCGGTTGTTTTGGGCTGACTGGGTCGGTCTCCCAATTGGGTCTAACCGACTACAATTGGTGGCTATATAAGAGCAAGCCTGTGAAGCCCATCATCATCACTGGCTAGCAGCAACCCTGATTCCTTAGCATCCAGCCTCCGTCCTCTACTGTTTCCAGCATGCCACCGAAGCTTCTCACACAGGAGCGCACGGCTGGGAGGTAGCGCCATCTATTGTATCAGTTTTACAGTAATCAAATTTTTGATTCTCCATACTATCTGCTTTTCTCTCTTGCATACGAGATCCTGTTATCTGTTGAGCATAGACGTTGTATTGTTTTCTTACAAACGCATGTTGCATTATTTCAGGACCATTGAATTAGCTTTAACTACCTCACACAGTCTGACACTTTGACATCTAACAAGGTCTTCTAGTTGGCACATTAAATGCATAAAATCGAATCCAAAATAAGAGTCGACGACCCCTAACCCAACACATGTTGAATTATCCAACTGAGTGCATGCACATGCTGAATTAAGTCTAATTCGCAAATGCTAAATCCGTTAGTCATCACTGCAAGGGTTTAATTTTGAGTTGAAATTCATCATTTTGATCATTAAGTGATCAACCATCCACCACAACCACTAAACTAAAACTCAAATATTGATAAAATGGGTGAATTTTGTAATTGATTGAACTAAAAGGGAGGATCATAAAATTTAGCACTCTTGAAGTCTTTTGATAATCTAGACAATGCCCAAATAGGTCACAAGCACTAGAAATTATTATTTGGACCTTGAATCTTCTCAAAAAAGACACCATACTAAATGAACCATAACCCAGCACACTCTGAGTTAATGTCCCAACACACACCAAGAAAGTAACCCGGTACATGTTGAATTAGCCGGTCATTGTTAGTTGACAATAGTTGACCTGATTGTTAGGGCTTTCCTAGGTGTCCATCAACACTAATCCACCTACAAGCACCTGAGATCTAGACGGTTGTGTGCATCTGATCCTAAATTGGAACATAATGCTTTCAATATTATCAACATCCTATCCAGCCAAGTGCCTAGCTTAAAAGGATGATCCCAAGTGGATATCTCTAGCTCAAAAGACTCCATTAGTTTTGACAGAGAGATGGGTGAAGATTGAAATCTTGGAGCCTCCATGGCTCCTAATTTTATCTTGGCTCGACCCTGTTTCCCCAATGCTTAGGCCACCCCCCTACAAACCGATACCTGGCTATATAAGTCACTATGTTATGCATGAAAATCAGTATATGCTAGTCTATCTATCTCCCAAAAGTCCAGGGATATGAAGACCTTGACCCAAAGACCCCCGATGCAATGTTACACATGTCAAGGTTCCCATAGGGCTAGTGAGTGTCCATATAAGATAACCAATCAGCAGGTGTCATGCTACAACGGCCAAAGACCTCAATTCTTAAAGTATTGTCCATATGAGGATGAACAAACCATGCCAATGGAAACCACCACCAATGCAGGTGCACCATTATTCTATGGTTGTGGAATGCATCATCTTTCAATGCGAAGGACTCCTAAAACTACCACAGAACCTAAGGCCATCATTAACTTGCTAAGTGTAGAAAGAGGCCAAGTATGTTTGATATCTTTAAATGCAATAACCAAGGACTTGGCTTTTGAGCCTTTAGTAAAAAACAATGCAAGCACACCAAATATAAAGCTAGACATCCCAACCCAGAGAGGTAAATGGTAAAGGTGCAGTTAAAGTAGGGAAAGGTTCGAACAAGGTGATTATTCAAAATTGCTCCTATGAGGACACAACCACCTTGTTCACCTCAGTCTCTTCTAGTGGCATACTCCCTTGGTCGATAACCAATTTAATCTATCACCTAAAGGAAGGGATGATACTTGGGGAGTGTTGACTCATAGGAAACATATGACCCCAAAGGTCAGGGTGATTACCTACACCTTGTCATTGAGAAGAAACACCTTACCAAGGCACAACAATTGGTGCATGACTTCTAATAAAGATTTGAGATATGGCTCAAGTCCATCAAGGTGCTAAACACTATTCATTTTAACTATCAAACTACTCATAGAGCCCCTAAAGACTCCCCTATAATGGAAAGAGTGGATGAGAAAGGATCGCAAGGTTCATCAATAGGACGTTCACTCCTAAGGCATAAGATGTTGGAGGAGGACCTTGCATGGCACCAAGAAAAAGAAGAGAATAATACATCCTTTTATTGGATTGGAAAACCACAATCGGTGGGCTAGAAGCTAATCACACAACCTCAGGATGTGTTTGGACCAAGTGCCTTCCTATCCACCACTAAGGTCGAAATTCCCATTGAAACCTTGAGACAAGATAATGAACAAGAAAATGGTGACCCAAGAAAATGTGTCCTCTAAGGTAGTAGAATGCAGCGGTTCAGGATCAAAACCTCCTTAAGATATCCATTAACAAGATGGGCTAGTACTTTGAGTGTAATGACACTAACACAGTACTTCCCATACTAAGGATGCTATAACAATCATGGATGGAGGATGGAGGAGCTGGATGGAGGATGCTACAACAATCATGGAGGAGCTGGTATAAGTATCATCACTAAACAATGTTGGGACAAGTGGGGATGACCTAAAATGAAGAGTACAAAGCTCATGTCAAATTAGTTGATGGACCATAGCTCAATCGGTAGGAGTGCTAAGGACATCAACATCAAGAGTACCTTTGATCTAACCTATCGAGTCTAGTTTCTGTTAATGGATTTCCATGACCAGCCAGATGGCTATGAAATTATACTAGGAATACCTTTCATCCACATTGCAGGATTAGTCTAGGGTCAACGTTTGCTTTGGTGTAGCCAATTGTAGAACTATTTTTTGGGCTATGACGCGATGCACTCCTGTGTGAGATTTTGAATTTGGGACGGACCCATTCTCATGCCGAAAATTTTCTCGACGTTGTGATGCTGCACTGACATAATAATGAGATGAAATCTATTTATTATGAACACCATAGAACTTGACACATGGTCACCTCTGGCCTAATTTGTGCAATGCAGTCTCTAGCACAACTACATCGTGCATATCTGCATTGCTTTGCACAGCGCAGTGGCCTGACCACTTGCCATTATGTTGCCTTTTGCTGCAAGTTTATCACCGAGCAGCGTGTCCATGCAGATCATGAAAATTCAAGGTTATCTTGGAGTGACCACCGCGTTGGTTCTTGGCAAAATGATGAGACGCAGTCTATCATTCTAAACACTGCAAAGCTTAACACATGGTAGCCTTGCCCTGTTTCATGTAGCATACTCTCTTGCCTGACCACCTGCCATTGCACCTAGCCTTTTGTAATAACTTTTCCACCTTTCACCGAGCAGTGCGCTCATGCAAAATCAAAAATATTCAAGGTTGGCTTGGAGCGACCATTGTGCTTGTTCTTGGAGTTATGGAGTTACCTATTTTACTTATTACAGAAGGACGACCATTGTGCTAGCAATCAAAAGGAGATCTATGACAACCACCGTGCTGGTTCTTGGAGTTATATATTAGTGAACCAAGGAAAATGTATATTCTTGTGCAACCAAGGAAAATGCAATTGTCGATATGGTCCTTGAGGGGTCCCCTCTAGGGACAATGGCCATATCAAAATGCCATATCTGTCCAGTGGCATCCTAGATATTGTATAATCCATGTCGATATGGCCCTTGTCCCTAGAGGGGACCCCTCAAGGGCCATATCATCAATTGCATTTTCTAAAAGTTTGATTGTATTTTTATAGATGTATCTCCATGCAACCGCCACAATGGGTTGTTAGAGCTATTTTAGCGTTATTTTGGTCCTCAACTAAGGAAAATGTAGTCCTACTTTACTGGTACTTTAGTCCTTATTGTAATAACTCCTAAATGAGGGCAAAATTATTCCAAGCCACTAGAGTGACTAGAGGCCTAGTGGTGCCATCCAAATAATCAACTACAATTCATCAAGTAAAATTTGAGAAAAAGAGATTACATTTACATCCAATAACATGTTACATAAAATTAACAATAATTTATACTAAGATCAAAAATTGAACAAAAGATCTTACATTTATAAAAACTTAGCAATTGCTGTGAGCCTTAAAGGCCAAAAGATTACATCTAGCAAGATAACCACTCAGCCATTACTGAGTGATTTATATAAAAATTAACAATAGTTTATACTAAGAGCCTCAAATTAAACAAAGAGATTACATTTGTAAAAGCTCAGCAATTGCTGAGAGCCTTAGAGACCAAAAGATTACATCCAGTGATCCAAAAGATCACTGAGAGCCTTAAAGGCCAAAACATTACATCCATTGCTAAGTGGTTATGAGCCTCATTGAGTAAGATAATATTTGTACAACTTAGTGTTGCCGATTGTTGATAGCAAGAGGATATTTGTACAACTCAACATTGCCGCCAGACCAGCTTGTTGCATTCAATTTTTTTGAGGACCCGATGGAGAGACGGTGGAGAGGCCGAAGAGACCGTGCACATTGCACAAATGCTCCTCTCAAATTATAGTACCCCCAACAAGACAAGAGTACTCTACTATGAAAATCCTTATCCCTTCATTAGCATCTCCCGGGAATCCATACAACACAACCATGTAGAGGCTAGAGGTGTGCATGCCATCGAAGGTGGTGACATGCAGATGTGGGGGGAAAGGGATCGACTAAGGGAACGAAGAGATTCCACATGAGCGAGCATTTCAAGTCCTAACAAGTGCATGACAATGACCTTATATGTGAGAAGGCAAAAAAGATTGGGATCATGTTGCATCGAGGGCGATAGTAGTAACAGGCATGGCGAAAAGAGTGGGTGAGTAATGGAGTGAATGAGCAGGGGACGAGATGAGTGGAGCAAAATAGAGCAAGGGTGGAAGAGAGCTGGAGGAGGTTGCATGGGGAAAAGTAGTAGAGCAAGGGTAGATGAGAGCAAAGTGGCCAAACGCCTAATGCCACGGACCTCATATATTAGAAAGTTCGAGCCACCGTGCTGAGTGGAGCTACTGGGGATCATCACCTTCTTCTCTCTTTGGACCTCGAGGCTCAGTGTGCCATCCAAATAATCATGAGACATTTTAAGCCACCTCCTTAATTAATCAAAATCCCAAGGAGGTTGCCATCCAAATAATCATGAGCCATTTTAAACCAAAGTAGCCAAATGCCAAATGCCATAGACCATATATTAATTAAAGTTCAAGCCATCGACAGGGATCTTCTTCTTCTCCCTTTTCACCTAGAGACCCGGTGTGCTATCTAAATAATCATGAACTATTTTAAACCACCACCTTAATTAATCGAAATCCAAGGAGGGTGCCATTCAAATTTAATCATGAGACATTTTAATTAGAAGCCACTGTGGTGTGGTTGGTAATTAACTACCAGCTCGAAGGAATCTTAGATGCGACCTCACCACCGAAGGTAGTGGCAATCAGCTACAACACGGATGGTAATCATGAAGGAGATGCGATTGTCCTGGTAATTAACTAGCAATAAACTATGGTAATTACTCTACTGAGCATGCAAGCCCAGTGACTTGTAATTAACATCACTCTACTAATTATGTAAGCCTGGTGATGGTAATTGGAAGGTGAGTAATTGTAGGCCACTACGGTGGCTGGTAATTAATGGGTAGCTCCGTGGAATCTTAGGCACCACCACAGACATGGCTGGTAATCATAGATGCCACCTTGGAGCCACTACCATCGACCGTCGCAACCACCAGTGGAAGGTGGCAATAGTTACCACAAACATTAAGCATGAAGTCTAATCACCTCCAATCACTCATTACCATGCACTCTATTGAGCATGCAAGCCCGATGACTGGTAACTAATTGCACTAGGCTGATCATGCAAGCCCATTACCATTCACTCTATTGAGCATGCAATCCTGCTGGCTGGTAATTAACTACACTCTACTGATCATGCAAGCCCGATGGTGGTGGTAACTAGTAGGTGAGTAATTGTGGACCATTGCGATGGTTGGTAATTAACTACTGTTATGGATAAAATTGTCTAAGGAAAAAGGCATTAATATGTATGTGTGTTTGTATATGTGGCAATAGTATAATAAACTATGGTGTGCGTAGGGCCCAAGGTTGAGGTGGTAGGGCATGACCATGTGCCACCCTTCCATGTAAGAGGACCCATAAGATGTGTTGTACATAATCCATGATAGTAATATTATAAAATGCAAGGTGGCATGGCTCCTCCATGTGCCACCCCTCCACCTAGGCTGCATTTAGTGAGATATGGCTCAAAGTCCATGGGAGAAGCAATATAAAATAGGTGGAGATAGATATTATATTGAGTTATTCCCTCCATATGGGATAGGCCCATGTGGGATAAGTATAGAAGGACCAAGAGAGCTAGTTAAATAATGGGGAAAGTAGGATGAGGTGGCAAGATTCCTTGTGCCAACCCTCCACTTGTCCTCCTAGAGGTTTGAACATATTATAAAATTGGAAAGAGACCAAGGGAGTATCATAGACTTGAGATATGGGGCTTGATTTATGTGGAAAATTGAGGCAAAGGGTTGTTGCACACAATTGAGAGTGCGTAACCACCTAGCCCACATGGGAGACTTTTCCACACACACCATGCATGTGGGAGGATACATTAATGTGGAGAGACCCCCTCTTTTGGCTATAAAAGGAAGGGGCTATTCCTTGATGAGACACGCTCATTCTTGTAAAGCCACCTAGCTAGTATTTTGATATTTCCCTCTCATCCCTTCTTTCAAATAAAGTATGGTTCTCTTCCCTTGATGTCTACATCTCAAGATTCCTCCTCCTATCATGTACATGCTTCTCTTCCCCCTCTCCCTTTCCCCTTGTGTCATAGTCTCCCTTTTCCTTCCCTCCACTTCTAATTCCTTTTTCACCCCTATGACATCCCTTCGCCCTCATGATCTCCTTTTCTCTATGGCCTTTGAGCGTCGCCATACTTAGCCTCTAGCATCTGGTCTCAATTACTTTTCCGGCTAAAACTACCAGCCCAATGGAATCTTATCCACCACCACAGACATGGTGCCAATCTTAGACACCACCTCGATGGAATGTTAGCCGCCACCACCACTGATAGAAGGTGGCAAAAATTATCACTAATGTAAATCATGAAGCATAATCTGACACTCATTACCATGTAAGGTGCAATTGCTACCTTGAATTAATCAAAATTTGGGCCAACCATCGCGGTGGCTCTCACCTTGACAATTCTGTTCCCTTCATTGTTTCGTCTCGATCATTTCTTTCTCCCTTGCAATCGGGCTATAAACTTAAGCCTCCACTATTCCATTCCCTTCACTATTTCATCTTCTATCCCTCATGACCATTTCTTTCTCCCTTGCACTCAAACTGCAAACCTAAGCCTCCACTATTCCATTTCCTTCTCTGTTTCATCTTCTATCCCTCTCTCAGCTATTTCTTTCTCCCTTGAACTCTTCCTGCAACTTCTATTCCCTCTCATAATGGATCCACTTGGACATACTGAGCTTCAAAACATGTCTGCATAGTTTGAAAGCTCCTCACATAATATTTCCTCATCCCCTGCATGGGAACTCCTCACATATTCTTTCCTCCCCCTTTGCACAATCCGAGAGCTCCCCCTTTGTAGCATAGTGTGAGAGACTCTCCTCCCTTGATCTTGAAATCGTGACATATATCTTCACTCGCTCTTTAAAAGTCCAATTTGGATGCTCTCAACAACTTCACCAAGTTGGTACAGGAAGTGAACATGGAGGGACAAATAGTCTATCAAGGTCAGAAGATTGCCATCACTCACAGCATGATTGAAAATGCGCTAGGCATTCCTAGAGGCAATTTGCAAGCACACTTCTTGGAGAAGCAGTGGAAGAGATAGGATATTCTAAATGTATACCCCAATGCTTAGATTAGTAAAGATGGTGGAGTCAAGATTTCTAGCTTGCAACACACTTCCAGGATGTGCTATAGAAGATAGTTAACTTCTTTCCTAATACAAGAGAAACCTTTAAGTTCTAGCAGGTTTAAAAGCAGCAGTAGAGCAAGTAAAAGGATGCAATGTCTCTTTCTCAAGGGTGATCTCCAAGAGCATGATAACCAACTTGAAGAATTGCATGGATGGAAAATCCAAATTGGCAGCTCAATCCACTAGAGTTGCAATGCACCTAATGACATCTACCCTCAAAGGGATTTTTGAGCAACATGATAAGAAGATGTCTCAGAAGGTGACTCTTCTACAAGATAAGGACACCGATGTAGCAAAGACAGCACAATATGAGAAAAGTATAAGGGAGGGTGCAGAAGCCAAGGTAGAGGAGGCAAAAGTCAGGGACATGCACGCACGAGAGAAAGCTAAGGCCACTGCAAAAATGGTGGACATGGAAAGGCATAGAAGAGAAGAAGCAGAGAAGTGCATCAAGGAGCTTTGGGATAGGCTTGAAGATGTCATAAAGGATGGGGACATCACGGAGAAAGAGCTAGGAACGATGTGAAAGAATCTTGAAGAATAGAGAGCCAAAAAGGAGGCTCTTTACAAACGGCTCTGCAACATGTAGAACACATTGAACATTGAAAAACTAGATGATGGAGCTGAATAGGGAGAATGTAGAAACCAGAGTGGCGATGCAATAGTTGTAAGAGAGCTTCAAGGCCAAGAAGGATGGGGCAGAGAGAAGCCACGGTGGATAAGACAATGAGGTAGCTCTCTAGGCCAAGGAGGATGCAGAGAGCAGCCACGATGGAGCAAGTTGCAACAACCACATGGGGGGTTTTTATCTAGAAGCACTTTTACAAGTTCAAAGATTAAGCTACAAGACCCTGCAACATGATAATGATAGGGTTATGCACGAGCTTGGAGTGGCTTTTGAAAGTTTTGAAAAGTAGTCCGTCATCATAAGAGATTTCCAAACTAGAGTGGAAGTCTTGGAAATGGCCCATGTTGATGCTATTGAGCAATTTAAGCACCTTCAAGAGATTATGAGGGAATCAAATGAAGTTGTTGCATGGAGTGAGCAAAGAGTGGTGGAGATGAAGGAGAACATCCGCAATCTTAGGATGAGGGAGGAAGGAATAAAGAGGCAACTTCTGCGTGTATAGAGTCAAACTATGGTATTGACGACTGCAATAGTTAAATTAGATGCCTATCATGTTATGCAGTAGGACCTTTGAAATGCATGGTCTACCATACCCCCAATCATAGATGACTGTATGATCCGATGGCCTGCGTGCTACCACCCTGTGCATGTTTTTTGCTTTGGGGTGTTTGTGCATGCAAGCTTGGTATATAGAGTAAGTAATGTGCCATTGTGTAGGTCATGGATAGATCAAATGTGCCTACCTGCTATAGTTATCTACGACAAGAAAGTAGATGCTACAGCTCAATTTTCCATTTGGGCAAAAATTGCAAAAGAGAAGGAGCTTGAATTGAAGAAGGCCAAGAAAAGCCTGACTGCAAAGAAAAGGAGCTTGAAGGGAGAAACTAGCCCCCTCCAGGAAAGGAGCAAGAAGGGCCGATCCTGCAACTAGGGAGCTCAAAGCAAGGAAAGAGGAAGCGACATGGAGGGGCCGAGCCCCTAAAGGGAGGAACCAGCCCCCTTCCAAAAAGTAACAAGGAAAGGAGCAAGGAGGGCTGAGTCTACAATCAGGGAGCTCAAAAAGGCAATCTGCTCAAAGCAATGTGGAACCAACCTACTAAAGGAAAGGAGTCTTTGAGATGTAGTCTATGTTATCAGTATGTAATCTATTGAATTATTAAAGTTCTCCAAAGTTTACTTGAGCAATTTATCTATTTTAGGATAACACTTTGTAGCAATGCGATTCGTTTTAGTATAGCACTGGTTGGTTGCAGCTCAGAGGTTGGTTGCACACTTGGATATTAAGTGTCACTAATGCAGTGGTTTGCTTCTATTATTACAAGATGAATGGCATACAATTCATTCATTTAGGATTTGTGGTCACCAGCCCAATGGATGAAATATGACAATAAATAAAGAGAACCAGCCTAAAGGGTTTAAGATAGCATGACGATAGTGTAGGATAGCAAGATAAGTGGCCGCCAACACTGTGGTTGGATATTAACTGCCACCAGCATGGTGGTTTGATTCTATTATTACTATTACCAAATGAATGGTATATAATTCCTTCGTTTAGGATTTGTGAATTTGTCGATTAGTTATGGGATTTCATATTTCTCAATGTAAGTACAGTTGTTAAAATACATGTAGGTATGCATGTATGTATATGCAATATTAAAATATTTCCAAGGTGATTGAAGTGATGTTTTCTCAGCTATGTGACTAGATAGTGTCCCTTGACAAGCCAAGGACCATAATGTAAAACAAAAGATTTCAATTAAACTGAGTTGAAGATTTGAAATAAAGTGGTTGGATAATGCTAATGAGAGAGGAAGAGATGTCACTATGATGATGGTAGCACTTAGTATGTTAGGAGAATGCTCTGAGTCTAGATAGTGTCAAGACAACTGTAGAGAATATCTACATATATCTATATGTCTGTATATATCCAATATTATAGACGAAGTGATTTGTACAAAGCTCTAAAGTGATTTAAGTGATCCAATATTATAAATATTTCCAAAGTGATTGAAGCAATGATGTAGAAAGATTGCTAAAAGTTGCACGCTCTTCAATACAAACCAATGAAGGAACAATAATGGAACAGAGATGGAAAGCCATGGTAGCAACAACATTTCTTCAACCTATTGTCCTACGGAAGATGAAACCATTTCCCTCGGCAACCTGAGATTGTCATACATGAGATTGATCAATTTAAGGAGGAACTTATTGTTCCACAACATCAACTCAAGATTGTCATTCGAAAGATGGATCGATTCTAGGAGGAATTGTGGGAAGGCCTTGAATATTATAAGGACCCATAGTTTATGAAGTACATTGTTGAAGGCTCCCAATGTGGTCTATGTCATGCCACTATCCTAAAATCCTTGTGTGAATATAAAGTTATTTAGAGATGGCACACTTGATCTCTTAGAGCTTTGGCTACTCTTTTTTTTTATTTTCACCCGTCTTTTTTCCTTTCGACTTCTACTTCAGAACCACTTTTTCATTCTGAGTGAAACCAATTCAAATGTATAAGAGTAATCCTAGATATATATTAATTGAGTCTTTTTTAGGGGCTAACGACCCCTCTAATATAGGATAAGTGATTGCCAGTAGGTGGTTGGTTGCACACTAGGATATTAACTTCCACCATCGTGGTGGTTTGCTTCTATTATTACAATATGAATGTCATGCAATTCATTTGTTTAGGCATTAGAGGAGAATAGGGGTCTCAAAAGGGCCTCATAAGGAATGGATTAGGGAATGCTTAGTGGGCTAATGCAAGGGGCTTGCAGGGTCCCAAAGAGGCCTAACCAGCCCAACCTAGGTGGGTTAAGCCCACATTTGAGCCCACCTCTCCCACCATGAATGAGGGGAGGGGGCCACTTTTTGAAATTTGAATTTCAAATTTCGAATCTCCCTCCCTCCCTCTCTCTCTCCCTCCCTCCCTCCCTCTCCCTCCCTCCCTCCCTACCTCCCTCCCTCCTCCTCCTCCCTCTCCCTCTCCCTCTCCCTCTCCCTCCCTCCCCCTCCCTCCTCCTTTCCCCTCCTCTGTCTTGCTCCTCCTCCTCCCTCCTCCCTCTCCCCTCCTCCTCCTTTTGGCTCCTCCTCCTCCTTCCTCTCCCCTCCTTCTCTAGCCACCTAGGATCCCTCTCCTCTGCTCCTCCCTCCTGCAAAATCTCTCCCCTCATCCTCCCTCTTGTAGCATCTCTCCCCTCCCTTCTACACCTGTCGCCCTACTCTTCTCCTCCTCTTCCTCTTGCCCTCATCTGCTTCTCCTCCTCCCTGTTCCTTGCTACTCTCTCCCTCTCACTGCTCCATCTTTGCCAGATCTCCCCTACATTTTAGCCTACATCACTGATACCTCTCTTTACGTACTCATGGCACCATTCGAGGAAATATCCAACAAGTACCATGTGAACCTACAACTGGGGGTAGAATATGCAAGCACACGTTCTTTGGGATATAGTGGAACTCATCAAAGTGTGCTCCATAGTCTTCGATTGCAAGGGAAGAAGCATCTTGACCTTTGGGTGGATGGAAACTTGTATCCTTTAGACCTTGCCACCCAAAAGAGTCCTCCTTTTCATACAGTGCATGATGTTGTTCGATTTGTTGGCAAGGGACATGCTAGATTGCTTGGTTATTGCAATCGATTGAACCATTCTCAGACATTGGCTATGCAAGCAAGCAAGGTGCAGAGAGCCCAAGTAGAAGAACTTGCACATTTGGGAAATATTACTATTGTGGCAATGCATAATAGTATGCAGGATGTCCAATTGCAAAACAAAGAACTCAGTGACAAAGCACCTGCACTGGACTTGGAGCGACATGAATCAATCCAGAAGCTTGCGAAAAGCAAACAAGATTTGGAAAGGTCTATCTATGGCCAAGTACAACGTGCTGTGGAGAAGGAACGAGAGAAGTCGATTGAACGAGTACAAAAGTTGAAGGGAACACCTTTGGGATTGAAGGAGAGGAAAAGACAATTGCAATCTATGGATGCATTGTCAACCAATAGTGGTGCTCGAAAGAGGAGAATATGGGCTACAAGGTTAGTTCCCTAAATTTTCAATGAAATTTCTTACCCCAAAATATTTGTGGTGTAGCATTATTTCCACTAAGACTCATTTGTACTCTACTTTAGGAATTTCATGGAGGATGTGACAGGAACAATGGAAATGGATGATAGTGATCCTTCATATGTTCTAAGAAGTTTAATAAAGCCAAGTGATGTCATGGAAGTGTTGAAGGATCCTAGACAAAAAGGGCTATGTAAACAAGTTGCTAGAGAGGTAATGAAGCATTTCAAGGGCCTCGTCCAAGCAAAGGAGGTGCTTGGAGCTTATGATGCTGCTGGTGTAAGTCATGAAGCTTACAACTCTGTTTTTAAAATTTTCAAGTTTGCTATGGAGGAAAAGTATAAGATATCTACAATGCCATTGCCAACAACATGGTCTATAAGGCTTGCACATCAAGAAACAAACCAATGTGCTAGAGAAAAGCTTGGAAGATAACATTGTGTAAGTGGCACAATGACTTGGAAGAGTAAAACGAAATCTGGCATCCAAATGTTTGAGATGAATGCTTTCAATAATGTTTATGTAGATGTAGAGAATTTGCAGAGAGCCATGGTCAAATTATATGGGATGAGAGAAGAAGGTAAGAGAAATTCCCTCTTCATATTCAACTTTATTTCTTCTGATTTCTATATCCTTACTGAATTTCTCATTCATTGTACAGATGGCAAGCTAGTATTTGTTATAAAAATGGATGAAGCTCAGTTGGCAAAAGAGCACAAGCTAGAGAGGGTGAGCATTTGTATTATGAATGATGCCTTGCATTTTTCTCAAGGGGATGAGGAACTTGAGTAGGGTTTCTCAGTCTAATCTGAGGACATATGGTGGCTTGTAGCCTTTGGAGTGCCACGAGACATTGAAGTGGGTTTTGGAGAGAACCGGCATCCTGTCGATTATTCAAAGACAAGAGGTAGGGCAAACATTAATTGTGGATGGGCATGGAACGTTTCAAGTTGAATGGCATCTAACTGGTGATTTAAAGACCCTCAAGTGCTTGTATGGTTGTGATATAGGTGCAGATGCAAAATGGACATGCTTGTATTGCACCCACTCTCAGAAGATGCAAAAGGGAAGCCTATAGTGGCAAAATGGCATCCTTTCTTGCAACCAAAGTGCAGCCCCTGATCATCACAAAAAGGACCCTAAGTGGGACCCCATTCTACAAATTCCATTGGAGCGGGTACTATTAGCCGGAAAAGAAATCAAGACCAGAGGCTAGAGGCTAAGCATGGCGATGCTCGAGGGCCATAGGGGAAAGGAGATCGTGAGGGCGAACCGTTATCATGGGAGGGGAAAATGAATTAGAAGGGGAGGGAATGAAGAGGGAGACTATGACACAAGGGGAAAGGGAGAGGGGGAAGAGAAGCACGTACATGATAGGAGGAGGAATGTAAAGATGGAGACATCATGGGAAGAGGACCATACTTTATTTGAAAGAAAGGATGAGAGGGAAATATCAAAGTACTAGCTAGGTGGCTTTACAAGAATGAGCGTGTCGGTGTGTGGAAAAGTCTCCCATGTGGGCTAGGCGGTTACGCACTCTCAATTGTGTGCCACACCCTTTGCCTCAATTTTCCACATAAATCAAGCTCCATATCTCAAGTCTATGATACTCCCTTGGTCTCTTCCCAATTTTATAATATGTTCAAACCTCTAGGAGGACAAGTGGAGGGTTGGCACAAGGAATCTTGCCACCTCATCCTACTTTCCCCATTATTTAACTTGCTCTCTTGGACCTTCTATACCTCCCCCACATGGGCCTATCCCATATGGAGGGAATAACTCAATATAATATCCATCTCCACCTATTTTATATTACTTCTCCCATGGACTTTGAGTCATATCTTACTAAATGCAGCCTAGGTGGAGGGGTGGCACATGGAGGAGCCATGCCACCTTACATTTTATAATATTACTATCACAGATTATGTACAACACACCTTATGGGTCCTCTTACATGGAAGGGTGGCACATGGTCATGCCCTACCACCTCAACCCTGGGCCCTATGCACACCATATTTTATTATACTATTGCCACATATACAAACACACACACATATTAATGCCTTTTTCCTTAAACAATTTTATCCATGACAGTTCCCCCCCCAGGCAAGGAATGCATAGCATTTCCATGCCTGGGTCCATCACGCACAAAGAAAGGCTTGAGGTAACATTTGTTGATCACCTTCTTGCCATATGGTTCATGCAGCTCCTGAACTTGTATAGACCCATTGCTATGTTCCTTGAAGACTTTGTATGGACTAGTCCACAGTGGCAGAAACTTCTTATCCATTTGGTGGTCCAATTTCCCGGGGGATTCACTCTTCATGAAAAGGGGACGTCACCTGCGTGCATGAACTTCAAGAAAACCCCCTATTTAAGATCCATGTAGGATGATAAAACACCCCTATTTAAGCTTATAAGATACCACCAAAATTCTATTATGTCCCCCCTTTCCTTAAATCTGCGTTCTTTCTCAAGCATTTAGATCACACAATAAGGAAATTTAGATTACTTTCCCTATGACGATTTAAAACCATACACAAAACCAAACTTGTTTGGACTAGTCACCCAAGGTAGCCTATACTATGTCCCCCCCTCTTAAATATGGCATGGCCCCCCTAACTTAAATTCAATATTGGGAAAAAATAAAAGGCTCCACACCCCTAATGTATAAGCTTATGCCTCATTAAAAAAAAACCCCCCTATTGTACTCTCACGTGATATCATAAGTTTCCTCTTGTGAATCCCTCGGGTCCAATTTGTTATCAAAGCATAGCACAACATCCCCCTCAGCAAAGTGTCTTTCCCATCCCTTGTGAATCTTAGCATCCAAGCGGGCCTTTTGTCGATTCTTTTGGACCTCTATTTGGTGTAGTGCAAGGCCTCGAGTTTCATCTAACTTCTCAAGTTGCACCAAACTGGCCTCTACATGTTCATCTTCTGTCATCCTCTGTTCTTGTGCCAATCTCAAAGCTGGAATCTCTATCTCTAGTGGTAAAACGACCTGAGTACCATATACCAACTCAAAAGGAGTGTGACCTATAGATGTTTTATGAGTGATGTTGTAAGCCCACATGGCTTCAGTGACCTCCTAATCCCCTTGGCTCCTGTTCCCTGTGGCCATTTTTCCCATGGTTTTACAAAGGAGGCCATTGGTCCGCTCTATTTGCCCCATGGATGTCGGATAATAGATGCTAGAAGTGTGATGATTGATACCCATGCGGTCCATGAGTAACTCCACTGCTTCATTTAAGAATGGACTAGTATGGTCAGAGACAATCTCCATGGGTGTCCCAAACCTTGTGCAGATACGTTCAAATATGAAATTTGAAACTACCTTACCATTTGCAGTGGGGAGGGCGATAGCTTCAGCCCACTTAGTGACATACTGAGTGGCTACCAAAAGATACTTCTTTTTGCAGGCAGTCATGGGCAAGGGCCCGACAAAATCTATTCCCCACTTCTAAAACGGATGGATGGACATCACTGGGTGATGTTGCCCAAGACGCAAATCCTTCCTACTAAAGAATTGGCATGGTTCACAGGTTTTGCAATACAAAGTGACATCCTTGAACAAGGTCGGCCAATAGTATCCAGCATGTAAAATCTTCTTAGCTGTATAGTCACTGGCATAGTGGCCTCCACAAAATCCATCATGATAATGCTTCAATACCTTAGGCACTTCATCTACATCAATGGCCTATCTTATTACCCCTTCCATGCCTTGACGGTACAACACCCCATCAAGGAGGGTGTAGCACCTACTATCTCTGCAAATCTTATTTCTCTCATAGGTAGTACTTTCTGAAGGAAAGGAGAAAGCAGTCAGAAACTTGTAGATACCACCATACCATGGATCCCCAACTCTTATGGCTACTACAAGGGTTACATCAAGGCACTCCTCTAAATCAATCAAAGCATTCTTCAATTTGGAACAACCCCCTTTTACAATTTTGAAAGAAAAATCATATTCTTGTAGAACTGCCAACCATTTGGCGAACTAGCCCATGGGATTTGGTGATTGAAGAACTTGCTTTGCAAGACCAGTGCTAGTGAGTATAATGAAGGACTTTCCAGCCACATAATGATTAAATTTCTCAATGCAAAACACCAAAGACAAGGCATGCTTGTCAGCCTCTGAATAGCATCGCTCAGTGTCGAGCAATTGTCGAGAAGCAAATCGAACAGGATACATGAACCGATCCTCCCCTTATTGGAGAAGAATACCTGCCAGAGTGTGCTCACCAAACCCAGGATTGATATAGAAAGTCTTTGACCAATCTGGATTGCGTAGAATGGGTTCTGAAATTTGTGCAAACCCATGATCACAATCCTCATCCCAAGAGAAATCAACCCCATCTTTTAATAGCATAGTCATGGGTCGTGTCAAAGCAGCATATTGATCAATGAAGCGGCGATAGTATCCTGCTAGATTAACAAATAAACGTATCTGACATTTGGTTGTAGGCGGGGAGAGCTTGAGGATGGCTTCTACCTTCTCGAGGTCAGGCTTGATGCCCTTGGATGAGACAATATGTCCCAGTAACCTCCCTTGATTGGCTCTAATGGTGCATTTCTCATGGTTGAGACTGCCATTTGCATCATTGACCCTTTGGAAGGCCAATCTAACCTTCATGACATGCTCCTTACACGATGAGAATATACAAAAATCATCTAAAAACACCTCCAAGAAATCCCCCAAATAAGGAGCAAACACTGTCTGCATGAATTTTGAAAGGTAGTAGGAGCATTGGTGAGGCCAAATGGCATTGTTTGAATGCAAATGTCCCCCAGGGTGTGGCAAATGTGGTTTTAAGCACATCTTCTTCGGCAATTCTGATTTGATAAAACCTAGAGTAACCATCACAGAAAGTATACATCTCATGACTACTTACCTTCTCAAGAATGAGGTCTTGAAAGGGCAGAGGATGATGATCCCTCTTAGTGGCTGCATTGAGTTTCTTATAGTCGATGCAGACACACCACTTGTTGTTTTTCTTTGGGGTGACTACCACTGGTGAAAGCCCATTCAGTATTGTGAACCGGAATAATAAACCCAGCCTCTACAAGCTTTTGTAACTCCGAGTGCAAAGCATCGGTCTATAGGGGCCCTAATCTCTGATACTTTTGAGCCACAGGCTTCGCATCAGGCTTCAGCTCTATCTTGTGCTCTATGGCAGTCACATGGCGAAGGTGGTGGTAGCTAGTTGCAAAGAGGTCAGGGAAATCTTTGAACATTTCTAGGAACTTGTCTTTCTCACTTGGAGTGAGGTATGGGGAAAGCATAGATTCAAGCTGTTGAGGACTAGCTGTTACCTTTTCTGTAGGTGGTGGGGTCGGAGACATGTCCATCATGTAAACTTCCTCCTCTGAGAATTCCTCCCCCCCGTCTAATTCTTCCATTGATTCAGACACCAAGGATGAGAGAGTATCACTGTCTTCCTCCTCTTCTTCTTCTAGTTCCATGGCACTAGGTTGCACCGGGATCTTGTCCTTAGAAGCACCAAAAGACATGTGTCCTGTCTTCCAATAGTTGACTGCATCACTCTTTCTCAGCCATGGTTTCCCGAGTATGGCTAGGTAACTCCTGCGTGTATCTTCAATGTCCACTACATAGAAATTGACAGTGGTGGTCAACCCATTGACAGTGATGGGCAAATCCTCAATGGCTCCCAGAGTGGCGAGTCGTCGATCATCTCTCAAGCGCAATAAGGTAGAGGTCTCAAGTCTCGCAAAAGTGGTTCAACATGTCAAGAAGACAAGGAGATGTGCTGCTTGGAAGTCCTCAATAGGGAGCCAAGGGGTTGCACTTGGTTGCAATGTAGAGTCAGACAGGGGAGGCGTTGGGTCCTAAGAGAGCCCCAAATGTAAAATGTTTGATGAATAAAGTTAACACTATTTTGAGTCAATTATAGATTCCAAAATTCACAAATTTGTTTGGAAATTGCAGAATTGCATGTGTGACATGGCAGGGAAGAGGGCAGAGTGGGTTGAGAGGGAGGATGGTGAAGATTAAGTATTACCGAACTGGGGACAAAAGGCTAGGGGGGGAGGAGGTGCACTCAAAAGACCCTAATTTAAAAGAAAAACCCTAAAGTGCTTTAAAAAAGACTATATAAAGCACTTCAAAACCCTAAAATCCCTCATTTCTATGGCACGAGTTAAACAAAATACTAGACCCACTAGACACTATTTAGATGCTACCCGTTGTCCTCTTCATAATGCCATGGCCTCTGAACACAGTACAAGCCCCAGTGGCCAAGAGGGCTATGATCACCAAGGATCTCAAGGCGGTTCTCATCATCAAGAGCGCAAGCAACATAAGTCCCCACCATTCGACTCTCATGGGGGATCCTAGGTATCTCAACACCATGAGGAATCCTAGCACAATGAAGGATCCAAGCATGATGAGGGGTCCTCTTAGTCCTTCCACACAACTAATCGTGGAAGTAGAGAGGTCTCCCGAGAGGGGAAAAATAGTCCAGTCAATCCTGATCAACTGCCCCTCCCTCCTCCGTGGGGTCCTAGCGTGGAGCATCTAGACCAACAAGGGGAGCAAGAAAGGCAAAGAGAGGAGATGGAGAGATTACAGGGGACACAACAAGAGGAAGTATTTAGCAGGCTCGGAGATATAATGAACCTTGGCCCCAATCCTCCAACCAACAAGCAGACCGCACAGAAGAGCACCATCAACCCTTTGTGACTTGAGATGATTAGATATGAGGAGCCTCTAGTATGAGCTGAGCAAGAGCCTCAGCTTGCTGTCTCACAGCCTCGTGAAAAGGAAAAGAGACCAAGGACAAAGCAGACCCCTAGGCACGAGAGGCCACCTCGAATGACCCAGCAGACATAGGAAGAGGAGGCTGAAGAGGTGGTTGCAAGGGAGGAGAGGCGAAAGAAGTTAAAAGTGGACAAGCGGCCATGGAGCCATGTCCAAAGGCGAGTGTAGGGTCCCCCAAAGATTAAGAGGCACAAAAAATCAGGAGTGAAGGCACTTCAGGAGATCCGCAAGTTCCAAACCACTGTGGACAATCTCATTCCCCGTGCACCCTTCCAACGTGTTGTATGTGAAATAGCACAACATTACAAGAGTGATGTGTGTTTCACTTCAGGCACTATGGGAGCAATTCAGGAGGCAACGGAGCAAATGACAGTAGGTCTTTTTGAAGATGCAAACTTATGTGCTATCCATGCCAAAAGAGTAACAGTGATGGACAAGGACCTTGCAGTCACCAAGTGCATCCACTCCGATCCCTCCCTTAGGCCCTAGATGTTGTTTAGCTTCATTTGGTGTAACCTGAATCATTTTGTAAATCTTTGCCCTTTGATGCCAATGAATAAAAGCTATTTTTATGTTTTATTACTGTTCCCATGTTATTATACTTGTTATGTGATGCTTTCCATTAGTTTATGCAAGTTTAGTGTGAATTTGAGTGGTCAAATGATGTTTTTTCACCGTGCGGCAAAAGGCAAACGTGTTTGGCATCGCGCGGGGAGCCCAAAAATGGCATCAAACACATTTTGCTTCTGCCGCACGCGATCAGATTCTTACTGGATTGCTCAGAAATGACCATTATAGCACAAATATTTATCTGACCGCATGCTTTTGAACAGAATAGTGAATGAAAATATTAATGCCAACAACAATTAAAGTTACAAAATACAATGATAGTATAAAATAAATTTTGTAAAAGAGCACAAAATGGGGCACTGTATAAAAAGTATAGTTGTATTCATATAAAATAAAATTTCTATACAATAAGGCTTCAGAGCCTTTCTCTCTTCTCTAAAACACTAAGAACATTGGGCTTTGAATTCCAAATTCACTCCTAGCTCTAAACCTAGTCGATAGAGAGTCATTGCTATTGTCATTGCTGGCTAGGGACATGGCTACTGCCGTCAATGCCATACCTTGAAAGTTGGTTCCAAAGGCATTGAGGGTAGCCATGTGGTTCACCAAAATGACCTTGTCAGCATTGCGATTGATGTCAGCATGACCAATCACTCTTGACAAGGACTTGCGCTTCAGGAGGTCATCAGTGCCATGTGGAGAAAAATTTTTGTGGATGACCACAAAGCGCCCTTCTGCTTGGCCAACGTAATGTGCCAGTGAGTGATCTCGGCTGAAGCTACCATGAACAAGGCGTTGCCGAGATGAGAATAGGTCGACCTCAAATGCCTCCTGCAATAGTCCAACATTACATTAGAATTCCATTAAAGCAAAAGTATACCAAGAGGGAAGAAATTCAAAGCTCATAGTTTCTTACCACTATGGAGTCATCATGCTCAATCCCTTCCTCTTTGTCAATGAGGATGGATCGAGAGGCCTCCTACTGTCTGGAGTGAGATGTGGAGGCTTCTTTTGGAACATCAGGTAGGTCAGAGTAGTTTGATGTCTCTGCATCTTTGATTTGGGCCAGTGTTAAAGCAAGAACCTCTTCTATTGAATCATTTTCTCCCAAAAACCTAGGTTCTTGCATAGTCGTGTCCACCTCGTATCCACACAGGATACCAAGAGCTTCATCCTCCCAAAGACCAAACATAACCTCTATGTCATGGAGAAAGAGGTATTGTTCTCCATCGACAAGAAGGGGAGCAAGAAACCATATCATTGTTGCGGGGTCAACAGAGGTGGTGCCCAAGGTGGATGGAATTTGAGAAGTAGAATGGGGTTCAGGAGGTCGCTAGAGCACTTCCAAGGCCAATGCAGCTTCAGAAATAAGAGGATCGGAAAGGGTAGGGGCAGGGTCAGGGCTTGAGGTTGAGGCCTCCTCTTCCATTTGTCCCTCCTGGAGAAGGAAAATAAAGGTCATTTCCCAGGATAGGAACCTATTTCCAGTGTTTTTGATGATGCCACATGCTAGGAGGTCATCAGTGTCCACCTCCCTAGACCCTAGGGGTGTGAGCTGGGCTCGAAAGCAATCTAAACGCTTCACGAACCTGGGTTCTTGATTGAACAAGTACTTCAAATAATCAATTGGGACCCATCTTTTTGTAGACTCATCAACCTGATATGCGAAACTCGTGATGTAGTCTTGCATGTACTTGATGAGGTCTTCAAAATCATCTCGGGCTCCCAAGTAGGTGCCTAGGACATCTATGCTCTTATCAAATACTGGAAATAACTCCTCCTCTCTATCAATTAATGGAGTATGGGAGATGAAATCGTGGAAGGTAGACCTGACAAAATCCATGGTAGTTTGGTAGCTAGGAGATCATGGCTATAATAGTGAAACTTTGAAATAAAGTAACTTTATAACCTATATATACCCAAATGTTCTAAATATAAAAAATAAAAAGAATTATAAAATTTTTGGGAAAAACTTGACATTGACATGAAACAAAACCATTCAAAACATCAAAATTAATTGCACCACTATTAATTGGAAAATGTCAAAGTCCACAATTGTTCCACCCCACATTTTCTAGACAATCTTCAATATTGCAGGAGGGATAAAAGTGGCACTATGCACGAGCTTCTCTGCACACTTTCCTACCTTTTCACCATTTAAGGTAAAGTGAAAGGACTCAGACATGCCATCCTCCATGACCAATAGGTGTTCTTGCATGTCCCTGAGAGTCCAATGTGATGTGATAGTCACATTCTTAACATCTCCTAAATGAGAACCAATACATAAACTTACCCTTGTATTATCATCATCATTAGAGTCAAGGGGGAGCCAATTGTTACGTATTTTCTTCCAGCACCATATTGGAAAGCAAAATATAACATTTGGCGAGAGATGTGGTACTTGACAACCACATTGTCCTTACATACATGGCATTGAAACAGATCACCCTTTTGTTCACCTAACCTGCTTCCCCAATTCACCCCAAGCAATTCCTCAAGGGAATTCCCATGTAGGCACTTGCATGACCACATGGTTTTTGTTCTGTGCATCTGGATATTATGAAAACAAGAAGCAAAAATGTGTAGAGGTCATATGCACATTTTGGTGCAAGTTACACTCAAATTTGAGCCTCACCAACAAAACCACTTCCTTCATGCACATTTGCCTCTACATTGATGCATCTGACCCAACACTTACAAAGAACAAGAGAAAAGGAATTATTTGTTGTTTTTTCATCGATCAACGGTTGGTTTAGATCTAGATCAGAGTAGACTAGATTGCCATAGAGGGGACGCTTTGAATTTTCCCAAGTTGCCAATCTAAGCCATGCCCGAAATTCTCGACTAGTACCTACTCGGAGTCAGTCCATATGCTCACATCTGATTTTACATCATTACATTACCTAAAATCTTATGTTCATCAGTTCAGTGAGCAGACTTCAGAGTTTAGAGGCATTGCAGATTGATTCAGTGGGTAGATAGCACTTGATTTCACACACACATGCCACTATTGTAAAGCCTATTTGGCTATCTCATGGCATCGTGCACATCATCTCAGCCTTGTAAAGCCTCTTGGCTATTCCCAGCATCATTGCCACAAGCCTTGTAACACAGATCAGATTTTATATACTGCAGTTCTATCTTCACTGACGGTATAGAGATTTCACTTGGCATCTTCAGTGTATTTGCAGTTGATTCATACAGATATTTTCAGGACACTTTTTGAGTACATTTTTTGCACCATGTCAACTAGCAACCTCAATCTGGAGGCATCTGCTAAGTTAGACAATTCCAATTATGGTACATGGAAATACCGAATGGAGACCATTCTTGTGCTTCAGGACAAATGAGAGTATGTCGACAGTCTACACCTAGACCATTGGCCGCCTCCAGTACGTTGGTACATTAAAGTTTACTTGGGTTGGGTTTGGTTGGCCAAATTTGTGCCACATGGCAACCTTATCCTACCCACGTGCCTTACCCATTTAGAGCCAAATGTAAACTTCATGGCCATGCCCACATCCTTTGCAATCTTTTCCTTGTATGATTGCATTGTTCTTGTGTCCACCATGCTGCAATCCATGTCTTCAAGTTGTGGTGTTGCAATGCATTGAAGATGGCCATAGCCTGATGCCGTCCTTGGAGTAATGTACTTGGCATTATACCAATAGATATTTCTCTATTTCAAAGTAGAGGACTTCTCTCCAGCATGCATTTGCCTTCCTAAATCCTCATGAATGGTAGTACACTTACCTAAGAAGCACTCGACTGGTTTCCACTCCTCAAAGTCTGAAGGAAATACATTTGCTATGCACAAGTGCTATTTCAAAATACAATTTCAGACTGACTCATTACACTGGTTCTATTTCAAAATACAATTTCAAGTTGACTCATTACACTTCAAAATATTACACAATATGTAGACTTACAATGCAATGGTATTGTCGATTGATTGCTTGATGGAGGAAAGTGCATGCCCTTCCCCATGTAGATGTGTTGCACCTTTGTAAGCAATCCTTTCTTCCCAAGCTTGAACTTCATGATGCGGCCCTTCCATTCATGCAAAAGATGACCTCTTTTGCTCTTGGGAAGCTTATGTGGACCCTTAGTAGATCCTCTCATGACTATCCAATCATTCAAGTTGTAGGTGCAAGGCACCCATTCACCCAGTGCATTTTTGCTCCTGTGGGACACACAGTACATGTATGGTCTCCTCACCATGCTTGTACAAAGGTCACAACAACAATAGTGGACTAGAAAGTGCAGCTTGGAGGGAGAGAGTAGCTCTGATAGAGGGAGAGAGAGGGAGAAGGTATAGAGGGTGCAATTGAAGCTTGAGAGAAGCTCCAAGAGGTGCTATAGCTAGGAATGTGGGAGAAAGAGTAGAGGGGGATGAGCAACTACTCCATGAGGTGTTGTAGCTAGGAATGGAGGGAGAAAGAGCAGAGAGGGATGAGCAACCACTACAAGAGGTACTGTGGCTAGGAATGGAGGAAGAAAGAGCAGAGGGGGATGAGCAGCTGCTGTAGGAGGTGTTGTAGCTAGGAGTGGAGAGAGAATGAGCAGCTGCTATGGGAGGTGCTGGAGAGGGAGAAACACAGTGGACCAGAGTAGGAGGGGGCAGAGAAGATGCCAAATGCATTCCCACATTTGAAAAATGGAGGGAGAATCAGAGAAGAGGAGGAGGCAGGCCTGTAACAAGCTGGGAGGGGGGAAAATTTTGCCCAAAAGGGCCCATTGCCTCTTGAATGACTTGTAGGTTTGTTTGGGGGAGGTGCATATGGGAGAAGGGTCAAGCATGGGTTGAGGGGGGGGGGGGTGGTTTGAGTGGTCCCCGGTGTGAGAGGAGTAGCCAATAGGGGCTGTCTACCCACCCTCCACCTCAACATGGCATTGCCCCACAAAAAGGGGCACTCCCATTGGTACACCTCAAATACCTCACTAATCCCTTGAAATTAGGAAACACTAATTGGGGGCCCTTTGGAGACCCCAATTCTCCCCTAATGATTTAGGATTCGTTTACACTACATTTGCTTAGGAGTTCACATAGATTCTTGTGACATCACTCCATGTATTTGTGATTCTAAAGTTTGGACATCACCCCATGCATTTGTGATTCTAGAGTTTCAACACACTAACATAGAAGACTACCCACCTAGGCAAAAGGGACATGTCAGGTTGTATGAAAGAAGAATGAGAGGGCCAAGCTCAATGAATTCTCTTCCCATTTAAGTGCAATGTAAACACAACTAAGATCCCATTTTGAAATCTAGCCCCAAAACTCTGTAGACTGACCCACCTACTGCAAATCTATCGCATACCCAAAAGAATTGGGAATGCTCATCTTCTATTTGAGAACACTGTTGGATGACCTCTGCAGAGAACCAAACCTGGAGAAGAGGGAGGATAATAGCATGGTGGTTGTAATACCTGATTTTGTGTTAACCTAATTTCATGTTAATACTTAAAAGTCTTTGAT
This sequence comes from Dipteris shenzhenensis, assembly GCF_047967505.1. Classification (NCBI taxonomy): domain Eukaryota; kingdom Viridiplantae; phylum Streptophyta; class Polypodiopsida; order Gleicheniales; family Dipteridaceae; genus Dipteris; species Dipteris shenzhenensis. Next base: position 39,902,198 of record NC_141596.1, on the reverse strand, counting down.
TGTTATTCACATCTGAGCATAGAATTCATTTGTTTAGGATTTGTGGATTGGTTATGGGATTTAATAAAACAAGCACGGTTGTTGTTTGGGATATACTAAAAACAAGCATGGGATTTATCATTTGGGATATACAAAAGCAAGCGTGGTTGTTAGTTTGGGATTTATTAAAAGAAGTGTTGTCTCAAATACATTTTCCATTTTCTAGTATAAGTGTAATATTTTTTCCTTGCAACAATGAGACTACATTTTCTTAGTACTATCTTAGTCATCCTTGTCCACTACTCCAAGACACCCCAAGATGTGCTCATGTGTGTCTAAATCCAATTTTAAGACACTCTTGCCCTTCTTTCCTTGTGGAATAGGATGCATCTAGAACTTAATAGCTCTTACTAAATGAGAGTAAACAAAAGTTTCAGGACTTTAATGTAATAGATCGTAATTGTGCCCTCTTTTGGATGCTTTTTTGTACCAAAAGGCTTAAACTACTACATCCCACTTCTAGGTTGTTCCCTAATCATCCTTAAATGCTTCCTCAACCTTGTGCTTAGATTTTGTGCAATACAACACAAAGTATGGGCATCTTCCTTGTTCTCCCCAAAGGCAATAGCAACTGCAAAGTTATCCCTCTCTTCTAGATAGTTAGTGAGGTCATCAAGACTCTCCCCAAACTATAGAGAGTCGTTGTTTGTCTCTCCATTCTTTTTCACTCCATTTGAACGTAGAAGGAGAACTTGAACTCGCTCCCATGTCTTCACAGTTGCAATGTTCTCACAATTTTCATGATCCCCTATGATGCATGCACTGCAAAAACAAGAAAGTTTTCTTGTTTTGATTGGGTGGTTGTTTGAAAGACCCATATGGTTGTTTTGATCAGGTGATTGTTTGAAAAGACCCATATGCTATGCAAACCATGAGCTCCTTTAATTTTCTTGCAAATCATGTCGGCTTCTCCTTTGCACTTCATCCACTTTCACTTCATGGAACACTTTGCATACTACACTATTCTTAAGGGTTTTGTTTATTGTATGTTGAATGCACACCTATGGAGAGGTTGGTTGTAAGCCATAAAGCATCATGGGCATCATTGAGCTTTTCTTGAGGGCATGTTAATTGGTGTTTAAATAGAGCTTGCTTAATAATTGCACCACATCCATCATGTTCACCCTTGCCATGGCTAGACCCAAAGAAATTCCACATCATGTCTAGATTGTTCAGGGATTCAAACAAAGTAGAACATGGGCTGACTTAAATTGAGAGGCAGCACCATCTCACCACACCCAATGTTTTATATTTTTGCATGGGGATTTTCTTTTTCCATCCATTCCCAATGCAGTAGAAAAGCATGCTGCACAAATTAAGTGTCATGTTCCCTATCATCATCTGAAATGTAGAAATGGTATGTCCGTTGCACTGACCTAGACTCTTGTGAGTCAGATATACAAATAGATTGGCATCAATTGTAGACGAATCAAGCAAATGATTGTATTTGATATGCACAAGAATTGTTATCAGCTTGAAACAAGCGCAGTGGTTGTTTGGGACACATGATGAGGATCCAGGTGGCCTATAGATTGCACATTCATCGGGGAGACATTGACATTGATCCCCAGGGAGCAATGCTCCAATACGACCAGATCTCAAGTCATTCAAAGCTTGCCTACAAAGGTCAAAGCCTATGTGTGTGTGGAAAATTGGCAACAACAAAAATTCATGTCTTTGAGTTTTTTGATGTACCAAGGCTTCCAATGCTTAAAGCTTGTGTGCCCAATTTAAATGTCAGGATTCTAATCCATAAAATTGAGATAAAATCCATGCTGACCCAACATGTAGGTCCCCTTTTTGCACTACTATGAGGAAAACAAAACAAAATACACTATGTGCAAAATCATGGTCTAATTAAACTAATCAACCTATGGGAAAACAAAACAATTTCAACCCCCGAGCTAGTTTAATACAATCATATATAATAAGGTACTAGCGAAACAAAACAATTTCAACCATCGCCTTGGTTTAGGATAGTCACAATATCAATAACCGGGCTGGTTTGGGACACGGTCACAATTTCAACCACTCGGCTAGTTTAGGGCCCATCTCGCTACAGCACCCCATACACCCCTCACTCTACCTCTACTACTCCCACTCTGTGCTCTGGCTCCGCTACTCTCTCCACCACACATCCTTGAGATTATGTTTTGCTCGAGGACCACTACTACCTCATGAATGCATTGGGAAAGTTTTAGAGGATAATCAAGGGAGGAAGGTCATAAACTACATAAGGAGGTTGATAAGCATGCACCTCCCCATGCATAACCAAGATGATCTCGATTAGCTTTGCTTATCACACATCTAGTTGGGAAAGGTTGTTATCGGGATGAACTGACCGGTAAAAAGTAATCCATCATCTAGATAAAATTTGGCTCGATTTACACTTATGTATATAAATAATACATAAATGAATATTATATATAAGTAGATTGAAGTAGGGGGAACCGACTGGTAAATGCGATCTTTATTATGCAAGAATACATTTTGACTGGTCAAAGTGGGTCATCTCTTGGCCTCTAGCGGACACACAAAGATCTCTCTGTCTCTCTGTCTCTCTCTCTCTCTCTCTCTTACACATCCTACAGTCAGCCAGGGCAAGGTGATTCCGACCAACCAAGGCGGGCCATCACCTGGCCCAACTAATAGACACCAAAAGAGCTTGTAAAAATAAAAAACTCATCAAAAGAAGAAGTGAAAATCCAAAATCTTGACTCTGTGAAAATGACAACTCAAATAGTGTTTTTACAAAGAAAATGCAAGAAGCGACCTTTTTAAAACCTATCGTAAAACTATCGTGTGGTATGTCGAGCTACTGCATGGTAGCTCAATGGCCTTGAATTATTGCCCTAAAAAATTTGATGGTCCTGGTTATGACACGTGGCAACCTAGGATATACTATGCGGTATAGCACGGTACCATGCGGCATGCTAGATACCGCATGGTATGAGCCTATACCATGCAGTATGCCAAGCAAAGTACCACACGGTGTTGAGGTTTACCGTGCAGTATTTTCGTGATCAACATCACTACAAGTTGTAGGCCATTTTTTGACACAAAGACCGACCTTTTTTACATTAATAAAATTTTAATTAAAGGGTAAAAAAGTTGGTAATTACATCGAGATTAGGGTCGAAAATGTGTGTCAGTATAAATTCATCAGTATATACTGACTCTGGTAGTGTTAATAAAGGTTAGTATATACCGAATTTGTAAGCAAATAACAGTCGGTATATATCGACCTTTAACAGAACACACACAAAATTTTGTGGGGTAAAAAGGGCTTGTCGTAGCCCCATTTTTCCCCACTAATGGTTTTTTTTTGCATTACAAAAGAATGTTTACAATCAAACATGCAAGATAAAAACTCTCAAACCTTTTTTGTTACCAAATTTACCTTTCAAAAAGGGTGATACAAAATTGCTCTAACTAGCCAGCAGACAAAAGCATATACATGCTGAAGTATATACAAACTACTACTTATATTACTACTACTACTACTGCTCATCTGACTCGTCGTCATCGTCATCATTGTCATCATCATCCTTGCCCTCCTTGTATACAAGTGTATAATCCCTGGCCCTCGTGACCTCTGCTTGAACCCTGTCCCTCATCGATGTCTATGCCAAATCCCCTGAGATCTGCCACCGCTCGCCTCCACTGATCGGATGTTTGATATTGCACCCTTAGATTGGAGCTTAAAGAATAAAACAATTTAAAAAGTGAGATTACAAGTAGAGTAGACTTATACCCCATGAGCAACCACCGCAGCCCAATCATCCTTGTGCCTCCATCTTAGAGAACCATGCCCTCGCTCCTATGTGGAATGTGGATTTGTGCTCTTTGTCCATGGGAAGGTGACCAATCACAAATTCCTATGGACCCAAATTACGAGAGTTAGATAAAGTGCATGCAATATAGAATAAAACAAATAGAACAATAAATTAAATGAGAAGTATACTTACCACCCATGCCTCCAGCCCTCGACCTATTCACCACTGCCAAGGTGCGAAGCACCTACGGTGTCCAGTCGTCTTCTTGCAGCTTTCTTCTGATTGTAAAACTTTGTGAGCATGTCCCTCAGCTCCTTCTTCACTTGCTTTTAGTCACCTTTATCCACCCGGCTGTGTTTAGGCTTCCTCGCCCAGGATGGCATCTCGCAGCTATGACCTGTGACACTTCAAGCAACACACATGCACGAGAGCATGTAGTCCTCATCAAACTCATATTTGGGGGGGTTAGGGAATTTTCTTTTCAATTCCTCCAAGACTGCCTCCTTGTTGTTATCTTGGTGCCACGAGTCAAGGAATATGCTCTTCTTGAAATGGTGGCTCATCAACCACCTCATGGCGGTAATCACTTGCATCCCCTTTTTATTGTCTACGATCTCTCGACCCATAGTGACCTCATAGTAAAGGTCCTCGGGTGGGAGATGATCTGATCCTCCCTAAGGCTAGGCGTGGGAGTAGCAGATGGGGTGGAGGTAGGGGTGGAAGCGGTGGTGTCGGTGGTGCATGGAGTGATGGGCATCATTTGTAGAATAGTGTGGCGATCGATACCGCATCGTAGCGGGGAAGGTCATGAACAACCTCCTCCATGGGCTCATGTGCATCTCCTATATGTCAACCCAGACCACAACAGGAGCTAGAGCCTTTTGCGCTCTTCCTAGGAGGTTGTTGTCATACCCTATGTGAAGGGTAGGGATCAAAGTGGGTGGGCTCAACCACATCTGCTGCTACACCTAGTCCCAAATAGGATCCCTTGCCACCCTTCTTGGAATGCCTCTGTCGATGATCAGGAGAAGAGTATGCAGGCAATGCTTGTGTGGTCGTGAACCCAGACGCTCCTCCGGAGGGGAGCCCTCCTAAAGGAGAGGGACAATAGGAGGCTATTCGAGACTCGATGAGACCTCAAAATGTCTCAAGGTCAGGTGCACTCATCGAATTCATGAAGTCCTTAGGACTCATGAGTGGTTCGGATGCCCTGGAAGGGGAGGAGCTACGTGAAGAGGACATGGTCTGCAGTTGGGATGGGTAAACACAAATAAAATTAGTATGATTAAACAAGTTAATACCAATTACATGCACATGAATAAATAAAAAACATATCAAATTATGCATCCATGCAAGCAAGAGGACAATATGCATTCACATAATTAAGATACATTGTCCCAAAAAACAAGGTTTAATTTGTACATTGTCCATAATAACTGTCAAAAAATAGTTTACGTTATATACGGTGTTAGTTGCTCTCGGTTCAAATCTACAAACGTACAAGCAAAGGAGAACATGGCAATAGCATCATCAATGGAGATGTCTCAGTGCCGCACGTGGAGCTCGCTCTGATGAAAGACAATCATGCGGATCTCCCCGCGATGAGGTGTGGGTGGTGTGTCGTGTCAATCGAACCTCACCCATCTTCACATAGACACTGCTTGTGCCTCTCCTAATAGCCAACCGTAACAACTTTCCACACACGCATGATAGGACTATGGCTAGAAGGAGGAACCCTACCACAACCACAAATAAGAGCTGCTTGTATGGCATTTGTACATGAAAGGGAGGGGTGATAGGGGTATGAGATAAAGGGGAAGACGACCATATGTAAATGCATATGGATACGAGTATATGAAGCACATGCATCATGAGTGTGATTGGTATGGGAATTAGAGGAAGAGAGCATAAGGGAAGGCAAGAGAGCAAGGCATATGCATCTTGCAAATGCATCATGCAAATGCAAAGGCATATGTATATGCTTATGCATAATAAGCATTTGCATATGCATATGCTTAGGAAAGGGCAAGCTTATAAGTGATAGGATAGGGGGATTAGGGAAGATGGCATAAGGGAAGGAAAGAGGGCAAGGCATATGCATCATGCAAATGCAAGGGCGTATGCATCATGCATATGCATATGCTTATGCATAATAAGCATTTGCATATGCATATGCTTAGGCAAGAGCAAGCTTATAAGTGATAGGATAGGGGAATAAGGGAAGACGGCATAAGGGAAGGAAAGAGGGCAAGGCATATGCATCTTGCAAATGCATCATGCAAATGCAAGGGAATATGCATCATGCATATGTAAGGACATATGCATAGTAAGCATTCGCATATGCATATGCAAAGCTTATAAGTGATAGGATAGGGGAATTAGAGAAAAGGGCATAAGAGAAGGCAAGAGGGCAAATAGGGGAGAAGGCATATGCTTAGGAGTCATAGGATAGGGGGAGAGGGCTTATGGGTGAAAGCATATGATTATGCTTATGCTTATATGCATATGCATGATCATACGAGCATAAGCAAGGCAAAGAGGGCAATGCAAATGCTTAGGAGTGATAGGATCGGGGAAGAGAGCTTATGAGTGAAATAGGGGAGAGGGAAAGCATATGATTATCCTTATGCTTATATGCATATGCATGAGCATATGAGCATCCCAAGGGGTCCACTAGGGTTTATTGTATGGTACCACGTGAGTGTAAGGGAGGGGGGTTATATAAGGGAAGGAAGGTACATTTTATAAGGTAAGGTCCTATAAATAGAGGTCGATAAGGGGAATTTTCATATATTTATTGCACGTAGGTGACGTCTCCTTATTACTACTCGTGAATCCCTCGTGATGAGCATATGCTCATGCATAAGAATATTAAGCATTTGCATACGCAAATGCATATGCTTATGAGTGTGAGAGGGTAGGGGAATTAGGGAAGAGGGCATAAGCAAGGAAAGAGGGCATAAGAAAATGCTTAGGAGTGATAGGATAGGGGAAGAGAGCTTATGAGTGAGCTTATATGCATATGCATGAGCATATGAGCATATGCTCATGCATAAGCATAAAAATTTGAATTTACAAATGCATATGCTTATGAGTGTAAGAGGGTAGGGGAATTCAGGGCATAAGCAAGGGAAAGAGGGCATCAGAAATGCAAAGAGGAAAAATGCTTAGGAGTGATAGGATAGGGGAAGAAAGCAAGGCAAGCATATGCTTAGGCAAGGGCAAGCTTATGAGTGATAGGATAGGGGAAGAGGGCAAGGCAAGGTAAGGCAAAGGCATCAGGCATATGCATAAGTATATGCATAATAAGCATTTGAATATGCATATGCTTATGAATGTGATAGGTATATGGGAATCAGAGGGCAACGTGAGTAAAATAGGGAAAGAGGGAAAATGCTTAAGAGTAATTAGATGGTACTTGCAACCCCAAATGCCTCACAGAGAATTCCGTGGAAAAACAAAATTAAAAAATACAAACAAAAGGGGTGATATGACTTACTTGAAAGTTTAGGGTTGAGGGTTGGCCGGTTTCCTTTTAGTCATGCAAAACCAAGGGAAGAGGAGAAGAGGGCAATAAACCATTCCGTGAGAACAAAGGATAGACAAGGAGAAGCAAAGGAGACGCAAAACAACACCCGAAGCAAGCAAAGCAAGGAAAAGCATGAGAAATACCCAAAAAAATGAGGTGAGCCTTCTTTCCTTCACAAAATCTCGTTTTTTGTCCTTCAACTCTGAAAAAAAAGCATGAAAATGAGTGCATGGTCTTAGCAATGCAAGGAGAAACATGCTTTAACACTCATAAAACAAAATGGGGAAGGAAAAAACCTACATTGTTTAAATAGACACACTTTCTTGGAAAAGGACCTTTCACATGAGGAGAGGTAGAAGGGTGGAGAGGGAGCACAAGTGTTAGGAGAGGGGCTGGGTAGGGGTGAGGACTGTGGGAAAGAGGTTGGAGGAAGGTGAGGTTGTCGAAGGTGAGGAAGGAGGAAAGGCTTTGGGTTTTTTTGCGAAAGATTTGTGAGAGGTGGCCATGTGGATCTTGGCATTTTAGCGCTACAGTGTCGATATATACCGACACTGTATTGTTTCCAAACAATCAATATATACTGACTCTATGTATCCTTGAAAGTTGGTATATACTGACGAATAGAGCATAAAAACTAACAATAAGCTATCTTTTGTATCTTGACTGGATTGTAATCATTTTGTGTTGTGATTTTAGAGGTGTATAGATGGAAGGGGAAGCTCGTCAGATGGTATGCCAAAGCTCGAGAGTGTGGAGTGGCTTATCGAGAGGTTGTATTGTCCTTGCACTCATTGCAAGTGAGAAGTATGACATCAACGCTGTATTTTCATGCACCACTTGTGGCTGGATGGGAAGCAGCCCACACCAGTATCAGCCATTGGTGGTGGTGATGGATTATCGGTAAGTCAACGCTATTTAAGTTCATGACTAATATTGCATGCATTTTTTACACAAAACCTTGAGGCAAGTTGAGGAGCATGGCAGAGCGTGCGTATACCTTCACACTTTGAGCAAGAGAGTAGTCTCTCGGATAGGGTATGGTGGACATGATGGATTCTATTTTTAGGGGCATTAACTCGGGAGTTCACCTAAAAAAATTATGTACCACATGCATTCAAAAGGAGGGTTATTTTAATCAAACTTTTTGAAAAAATGTAATAGGATTACAATAACAAGAGGGGCTTTTTAATTCGATTTTTGAAAAAAATCACTTAGGTCATAAGTAAAGAGGAGTATTTTTATTGTGGGAGAAATTTTACTTGAGGGGTTTTTTTAATACCATTTGAACGCATGTGATACTTAGGGTTTCTTAGTAGTGCACCCCCCGAGGGCACTAAGTGCGAGAGTTGCAATCAACACGGTTATATGAGGGTGCTGGGATGTCAAAACTATGGGCTTGTCTCTCAATCTTAAATCTATAAACAAAGTATGGGTGGTTCGATACAAGTGTCTTGGCCTTAATGAAATTAGCACATAATTTATCTCAATTTGGATCTTGATTGTTTTGAGAATCATCATAGTTTCTCATTATTGGAAGCATATGTATGTTTGAATTGTAATGAGTTGCTCCAGAAGATGTTGCCTACACCAAATACCATGCTTGCATCAAGAGATGAAGAGAAGAAGATGCTGACAACGATGGGTGTGGATTATGATACCATCCATGCCTTGTCATAATGATTGTATTCTCTTTCGTCGTGAGCGTGCAGATTTGGTTAGTTGTCCGTAGTGTGGGAAACAACGATATAGAGATGACTTGCAAGGTGATCAGATCCCAGTAAAGACCTTGAGACACTTTTCCATCATTGCTAGAATGTATCACATGTTCTGATGTGAATCCATAGCAGAGTTGATGACTTGGTGCATGCTACACATTGGTCCACTTATGACACATTGAGGATTCTTGCAGATTGTGTTGCTTGGAAGCACATAAATAATTAGTGTGGACAAACTTTGCGAGGGAGCCACGCAACTTACATCTTGGGCTTGCCATGGACGTTGTGAACCCTTTCGGGTTACGCTTGACATCTTGGTCGATATGGCCTATAGTCTTCGTGAATTACAATATCCCACCATGGATAACAATAAATAAGGGACACCTCATGCTTGCACTACTTGTGTTAGGGAAGTACAAGGCCAAAAATATGGATGTGTACGTGGCACCTTTGATAGAGGAGTTACAGATCTTATGGAGAGACATACGGGTCTTTGATATTTCCAGAGCTCCTAGACATACCAAATGACATTTTGGTCAGGGGAATCTTAATGTGGACCATGCATGACTACCTAGGATATTGAGAGTGCATAGGTACGTGGTTGTATCTTTACATGTATAATGATACTTTTATGACTCTCTTTCTAGCATATGTCTTATACTAACACATTCATGCATGCATGCAAAACTTGCAATAAGTTGGTACCATGCTTATCATGTTTGTGGGAAGGGTCTGAGTGTGCTTGCATATATGACACTCCAAACAAATGAGGAAAATGGTTTATGAAGGTCATGCTCGATACCTTTTGTTGGACCATCTTGCACGTGAAGACCAGCTTGATCCACCACCACCATCTTTGAAGGCAAGTGACTGGATTAAGGCTTGGAGGGAGAATGGAGAGGAGCCTCCTCTTGGTATGAAGAGGCTATCCTCTTTCACGAGCTTCCTTGTTTGGGTCAATTACAAATCAATCATCTCTTGGATCCCATGCATATCTTCAAGAATGTGGGGGTTGTGTAAGAAAAACAAAGAAAGGTATTATGCTGCTTGTCATCTATGTTGATGATTTGATCATCACAGGTGATAGTGATGAAGATATCCTTCATGTGAAAATGCTATTGAAGTAGAAGTTTGAGATGAAGGATTTGGGAGAGCTGTGATATTTCTTGGGCATTGAGGTGATTAGAACATCAAGTGGGATATAGCTCTTGCAGAGGTAGTTTGGATTGGACATGCTGTCCAAATATGGGATGACAGGCTGTAAGCCTATTTCAGTTCCTTTGGAGCAGAATGTGAAGCTGAGCATAGATGCAAGTAAGCTTCTGGAAGACCCTACTATGTACAGACACATAGTAGGAAGTTTGATTTATATGACTATTACCAGGCCAGATTTGAGCTATGCTGTTGGATTGGTAAGTCAGTTTATGCAGGCTCCAAGGAAACCGCATTTGGATGTGGCTAGACGCATACTCAGGTATGTGAAGTCCACATTGTAGTATGGACTATTTTATGAGGCTCGGGTTCAGATACAGTTGCATGGATACACTGATGCTGATTGGGCTGGTAGTATTTTTGATAGACAATCTACCAGTGGATATGTGTTCTCTTTTGGGAGTGTTGCAGTCACTTGGAGCAGCAAGAAATAGCCTACAATTGCCTTGTCGAGCACAGAGGCTTAGTACAGGGGTGCAGCAATGGCTGCATGTGAGGTAGCTTGATTGCATAAGATACTTTATGATATGCATCAGTCTACAGATGGGCCAGTTGTCATTTATTATGACAACATGAGCAGTATACACTTGGCAAATAACCCGGTCTATCATGCTAGAACAAAGCACATTGAGGTGCATTATCACTATGTGCAGGAGAAGGTCTTACTAGGTCTTATTGATCTAGTTTATGTCAACACAGAGGATTAGGTAGCTGACATATTCATGAAGGCATTGGGCGCAAAGAAGCTGTGCAAGTTCAGAGACCTACTTGGTGTGCAGGAATTGGGACTGAGCTCGAGGGGGAGTGTTGAGATATTGAGCTCCACTCGTGATATGCCAAGGTGACTGTTGTGCATTTATGTCACCGACTTGTTAGCTGCAGATGCGGTTGGTTCACCGCCCATGAATAATAGCTGGATGACAGCTATCCTTATGTACTCTAGTTCGTGGCTCAGTTAATATGCCACCTTAGTTAGGTGAGTTTGGTTTGAGACCCACATATAGGGTTCTTCTATTTCTTTGTACTAGAGCTCTTTTGGCTTTCAGAACTAAGAAGAGGAAAACTATTTTCAGCCACCTTTGTGTGTATTCCCCCATTGTGTATGTGAGAAAGCCGCAAGTGAGACTCCTTCCTTCTCTCCCACTATCTTCACACTCTACTGTTTTCAGCTCGCCATCGAAGCTTCTTTCATAGGAGCGCACGGTTGGGAGGCAGCGCCATCTATTGTATCAGTTCTACAGTAATCAAATTTTTGATCCTCCATAGTATCTGTTTTCTCTCTTACATATGAGATCCTATTATCTGTTGAGCATAGACGTTGTATCGTGTCCATAGTTGTGGATGAAAATATATATTTTGGTGGTTTCTCTATCTGGCTGGTTCATTGTCTATTGATGAGTCTGCACATCTATGTGACGCACATTAAGTAAAGAAGTTTGTGATTCCACATCCCACACTGCACACTGTGTGAGCTCCTGGGCATTACTATAAGTCTTCCACTATGCGTACCCTCTGTTAGGTATTTTCTAACATGGTATTAGAGCTTGGACTCTAGCAAGAAGATTTGGTAGTGTATTTCTATTTGCAAGTAGATTGTGAGAGATGGCCCAGCCTGCAAGACTGCAAATCCCACCGTTCGACGAAAGCGAAAAGTTAGACGGCTCTAACTATCCACTCTGGAAGTTTAAGATGAAGACCATCCTAAGCACATATGAGCTTTGAACACCTATTTCATTAATTTTGGAGTGGTGCACTGTCCAAATTCATTTTGTGAGATAATTTTGGATAAAGCATTTTAAAAAAAGAGGCTCTTATAAAACAAAACTTTGAGACAAAAGTAAGATTTTAAAAAATCAAATTAGAAAAAATGACGTGACATGTTATTAAAACTAGAGTACATTAAAAAAAGAGGACATCACATTGTTAAAAGAGACAAAAAGTAAGATTTTAAAAAATCAAATCAGAAAAAATAGCGTGACATGTTATTAAAGCTAGAGTACATTTAAAAAAAAGCATGACACATTTGTACAAGAAGTAGATCATATAGTTCAAAGCCATATGGTGTTAAAAAACACCTTCCATTAGCTCAGCCTAGAAGATCTCATCTTTGTCTCTCTTGTCTATTACAACTTTACATTAGAGAGCCAAAAAGTCTTTGTGGAACTGTAGTTTCATTTCTTGTCTATTACAGTTACTTTAGAAAACACATAAGTCTCTATGGAATTAAATTTCCATCACTTAACTATTAAGTCATTAGAGAGAGCATATGTCCTTGAAAGTGCCTACTATGGCATTGGCTTCATGAAAACAAGCAGACTTTAAACTTGCAGGCCATGCGTAACTAGGGCTAGCATCGCAAATCTCCTCACAAACTCTCCTCACAACCTGTTTCGAATCTCCTCACAGACTCTCCTTACAACCTGTTGGTGCAAAAGTATAGATTGAAAAAACAAGATTTTTATGTGAATATGATAGTGCCACAAAGTGAGCTTTTGATTTGGGAAGAATATTTTCAGAAAGTAAAATTTTGATTTGGAAAGGATATTTTCACAAAGTAAACTTTTCATTTGGGAAGGATTTTTGGTCTTTGTCCAAAAACAACAGAAAAAGTCTAAAATTAATGAAATAGGTATTTTTGAGACACTGCTAATAGGGTGGACGTGAGGCCGGTTGCGAGACTGGATCCAGCCAATGCAGGACAATAGATAGTACCAACTGTAGATGAGATTCTTGCATGGACAAGAAGAAATGCAGATGCACTGTGTTCTATTGTCTGCAGTGTAAGTGATTCTATCATGGCATTAATTCAACATGTCACCATAGTGGAGGAGGCATGGACGGTCTTGAAAAATCAGTATGAGACCACGAATCAAACGCGGATTCAGAATCTGGAGACTCAACTCACAAACGAGAAATTGTTTGAGTCTGAAGTGGCAAAGAAGTTCATCACCAAGGTGAAGAATCTGCGCGATTAGATGACTGCGATTGGCATCACCATCACCAGCGAGAATCTAGCACGAAGGTGTATACGGATTCTCCCACCAAAGTACGACGGTCTTCTTACGACGCTGAATACACAGAATAGAAATCCGCCCCTCAACTTTGAGGATTTTAGAGCGATGCTTCTAGAGGAGGAGATGCGTCAAAAGATGAGGACTGGAGAAGATTTGGCTTTCTACGTTGGATCAAAGAAAGGTAAGGATAAGGACTCTGGTAACCCATCTTCTTCTGAAGATAAAAAGAGAAAGAAGAAGATAAAGTGATTCTATTGCAACAAGTCAGGGCACAAGCAGAATGAGTGCCGAAAGAAGATTGCAGATGAGAAGAACAGAGTAAAGAAAGAGTCCAGCAATAGCACGCAGGCAGCACCAATAGAGATGTTCGTAGCAATTGAGGAGATTTGCACGGAGGCAGTTCATGTACCTGCGGATGAACCTTGGATCATTGACAGTGGTGCATCATGCCAGATGACCAATCGGAAGGATTGGTATACCTCTCTACAGCCGGTAGGGAATGACATCCTGGTAGCAGTCGGCAATGATGCAAAATGTCCAGCAAAAGGAAAAGGTACGATTGCTCTCAAGTCAGATGGAGTTGTAAAATAGTTGTGCGATGTTCTTTATGTGCCAGATATCAAGAGGAACTTGTTGTCCATTTCTGTGATCACGGATCGGGACCTCAAAGTTCAATTCTATAAGAATGTTGCACAGATCTTGGATCTTCAAGGAAAGGTCATTGGTAAAGGTACATGGCACAACAACATCTACGAACTCTCAGCTTTCAGTGCTCGAGCCGATGTGAAGGAACAAGAAGCTGTGGCATGAGAGGTTTGGTCATCTAAACCTTAGTTCTTTGAAGGAGATGCATAAAAGTAGAATGATTGCAAACCTACCAAAAATTTCAGATCTGCCCGATGTATGTGAAGCTTGCATGATGGGCAAGCAGCATTGACAGCCCTTTCCTAAAGAGGCCAACAGGGCAAAGGCTCCTCTAGAGCTCGTTCACATGAACCTCTGCAAACAGATGGAGACGGAAGCTTTGGGTGGTTCCTACTACTTCATGATGATGATCGATGACTACAGTAGAAGGATATCGATATACTTCCTAAAGACTAAAGACCAGGCTTTTAGTAAGTTCAAGGAATGGCATGTAATGGTCGAGAAAGAAACGGGGAAGAAGGTGAAGAAATTGAGATCAGACAGAGGTGGAGAGTTCACATCAACTGAATTCGAGAGTTACTGCAAAAGTCATGGGATTAAGAGGCAGAAACCCCCGCCACATACATCACAGCAAAATGGAGTAGCAGAATGCAAGATGCGCGTCATCTGTGAAATGGGCAGGAGTATGATGAAAGGGAAAGATTTGCCAAAGACTTTCTGGGCTGAAGCATATAACAGTACAGTTTACATTCTAAATTGTAGCTATACGAAAGCTGTGAATGGGATGACTCCACTATAGGCCTTTTCTAGTAAGAAACCTTCAGTTGCACATTTCAAAGTTTTTGGATGTGACTATTTTGTGCATGTCCCTGATGCTAACATGACCAAATGGGAACCGAAAGAGCCGAAAGTGTATTTTCTTGGGCTACAGTGAAGAGGTGAAGGGTTACCATCTCTATAACCCTGTTACCAAGAAGGTAATAGTAAGTTGCGATGTGGTCTTCTTAGAACAGCCGCATCAATTGAAGGAGGATGCTTCCTTCCTAGACAACTAGGACTAGGATATCCATCCAGTACCACCACCACCAACAGACCGAACTCCCCCAACGGTGCTTGGAAGGATTCAAGATAAAGAAGATGAAGAAGAGCCTACAGAACCACAACTGCAAAAGCCATTCCCGAAGTGGGTAAAGCAGCTTTTGAATGGCAGAGAACCTCCAGCCATTGAGGAGGAACCATCCGAACACCGCCAGTCCAAGAGATTAGAGGAGCAAAGAAGAGCGCACGAAGACTTGGTCAACTATGCTTTGATGACAGAAGTGATGAACCCAAGTGTCTTGAAGAGGCACAAGGTGATGATAGGTGGATGGAGGCTATGCAGTCAGAGTATGGCTCCATAATGAAGAACAACACTTGGGACCTTGTGGATCGTACACCAAAACGCAAGGTAATTGGCACCAAGTGGGTGTACAAGACCAAGTACAAGTCCGATGGCACGTTGGATAAGTACAAGGCTCAGCTCGTGGCAAAAGGATTTGCACAAGTACATGGTTTTGATTATCAGGATACTTTTGCTCCCACAGCTCAACTAACCACAATTCATAGTGTTTTGGCTTTAGCTACCCAGGGAAGTTGGCCCGTGTTTCAGATGGATGTAAAATCCGCCTTTCTGAATGGGGATCTCAAGGAGGAGGTATATGTGGAACAACCACCAAGTTTTGTGATCCCCAGTTCAAAAGGTAAAGTCTATAAACTAAAGAAGGTACTTTACGAGCTGAAACATGCCCCACGAGCATGGTACTAATGAATTGATGCCTTCTTTCTACAAAACGAGTTCAGGAGGAGCCCATCAGATGCAAATTTGTATATCTTCAGAGAAGGAGGCAGGTGTATGATCGTGGTCCTTTATGTGGATGACCTTGTCATAATAGGGAACCATGAAGAGAAGATCTTGCAGACAAAGCATTTGCTAGGAAGAGAGTTTAAAATGACAGACCTCGGACTGATGCATTTCTGTTTGGAGATTGAAGTTTGGCAAGAGCCGAAACAGATCTTCATTTCACAACTGAAGTATGTTGGAGAGATACTAAAGGCATTTGGCATGGCTGAGTGCAAGACAATTGGTACCCCTATGGAGGTTGACGTGAAGCTCTCAACCGAGGATTCATCACCACTGGTGGATGAAGCGAAGTACAGAAGACTTGTGGGTAGTTCGATTTACTTGTGCAACACACAGTCGAACATCAGCTTTGCGACTGGTGTACTAAGCAGGTTTTTCAATACGCCTCGGGAGAACCATTGGAGGGCAGGGATGTGGGTGCTGAAATACATCAAAGGCACACTTGATTATGGCATCACCTATACCAAGGGCAACATCTTGACTGGATCCTGTGACTCGGATTGGGCAGGAGACGTGGACAGCAGGAGATCAGTGACAGGTCACTGTTTCACTTGGATCTGGAGCTGTGTCATGGGTCAGCAAGAAGCAATCCACAGTTGCTCTTTCTTCTACCGAGGCTGAGTAAAAAAAATCAGCATGCTTTGCTTCTTGCGAGGCAGTGTGGTTGAGGAGGATTCTGGGGGACATGGGTGCAGTGCAGAACAAGCCTATGTAGTTATCATGTGACAATCAAAGTTTCATGGCGATTGCAAAGAACCCTATGTTCCATGCTCGCACAAAACACATTGAGATTCAATATCACTTTGTATGTGAGCTCATCATGGATGGAGAGGTCAACTTGGTGTATTGTTCGACTACAGAGAATGCTGCGGACATCTTCACAAAGGCTCTTGAAAGAGACTTGCTGGAGAGGCATCTTCATCGACTTGGCATTAGACCAAAAAATTAAGTTCACTTGCGGGTACATTGAGGGGGGCTGTTAAATATCAACGCTCCACTCTCATGTAACTACGCAAGAACCTGTAAGCCCCCCATATGAGGAGAAGGCATTTGAGTAGTGTTGGATCTATCCCATTTTTGTAAACCTTGACCCTTGGGCCCCTTTGCTAGCATGAGATCCTAGCCATAGATTTATGCTTGACCACCATGAGATGGCATGTGTGACCACCATGAGATGGCATGAGAAACTATGTGACTAGATGTATCCTTGACATAGTAAGAGGCAAACCCTTGAGGGGGGGTATGTTGGGATAAGTGTGATCAAGGGCTTGCTCTAAGGTGCATGTGTGCATATAGGGGAGTCACATGTGTGTGTGTGTGTGTGTGTGTGTGTTGTAGAAGCATATCTAGTGCTATGAGGTGTCTAGTGTGTGACCTAAGTGATGATGTAAGCCAAAGGCCCCCACATGGGAGGTTCTTTTGATTTAGGCTAGTCCCACTGATGTAGGGGCTGATTGCCACTGATATAGGGGAGGTGCCTACACCATCCTCTCTTTCTATATAATGGAGGACATTCCTTCATTCTAATACATGGATTTTGCCTCACTTGAGCTCTCTCTCTTTGTGCCATGATGAATCTCTTCTACATATCTGCAAAGCAGATCCTGAGCAGCTAAAGCTAGTCCTAGTTCTGTTAGAACTACATTGTGAAGCCTCGGACTCCAAGATTCAGTTGAAGAAATCAAAGGCATTGTTTGTATCTAGGAATGGCCCACTTGACTGGATGAAAGACACAGGCCTACATTGGGTACCAAGAGGACAGATAATCAAGCACCTTGGGGTCCCCATTGGAGTTGGGATCTCCATTCATCAGAGGCTCATATGGTGGTGGTCCAAGTTTAAGTCTAAAATCGAAGCTTGGTCCAAGGTCCCGCTGAATATACTAGGTAGATGTAATGTGGTGAAACACATCCTAGCTCCAACCTCCTTCTACATTCTCTCACTCTGTGTTTTCTTCAAGACACACTTGCTAATGATAGAAAAGGAATTGAGGGAATTTATTTGGAAGAAAACCAAATGGAAGTGGCTCTCATGGTCAATTCTTTGTTCCCCTAAGAAATTAAGGGGTTTTGGAATCCCGGTCCTAATAAAGAGATGCTCCATTTCCTTCCTTATGAAAATCTAGGTTCAATTTCTTGAGTCCAATGATGCAATCCGTAAAGCTACTATTAGGCACTTCCCAGGATTAGATATGTGGACCAAAGTTTTCTCAGTAGCCCCTCTCTCTTTAAAATCTAGCTTCTTGAACAGGCTGGTGGCTGCATGGAAGGAAGGACTTGTTATGCTAGGAGGATGGAAAGGTAGACCTGCAGCAGCTGATTCAAACTTCTCTCTGAGGCTGTTGATATGGTGGCAAGCTGCTTGGACACGAGAAGGTTTTTTGGCTGTTGGGAATGAGGTCCTTGCAGGGAGAATAGATGTGAAGGGATTTTACACTTGGGAGGACATTTAGGACCCATACTCGAATGAGTGGCTATCCATGCCTCAGATTGTGGCAAAATTTTGGCTGGCCTATGATGAAACGCTCTTCATGGAGGAAATTGCTCAAAGAATCCCACACGATTGGCCAACCAATACGCACCCCTATCATGGCTTAGTGGCAAAGGAATGGGAGTGGTGAGATGACTTCCCACTGAATAAGCTGAGCGTGAAGCTACTAGATAAGCTTCTGGCCTACAAGGAGGACTGTCATTAGAAACTTAATGAGAGGTGGTTGAGGGACGACTTGGAATTCACATGGAGGGGTAGGTTCACTCGGGTATGGAAAGCCACACCCTACAGCAAGGTAAATTTCTTCCTCTGGAGAGTAGGTGCTGGGCTTTTTCCTATAGGCAGCCATGTGTCATGGCTACATGTTGATGATCAATGCAAAATATGCAAAGCTATTGTAGAGACCCTCACCTATCTATTCTAGGGTTGTCCATGGGTCCAAAATGTGTGGGGTCTCATTAGGCTGAAGTGTGCAAAAAGCCTGGGGTTGGAATACATCTGCAAAGGTGCTGCCATCTTCGGAGCGGCGGACGGGGATCTTGGTTCAGATAAGTATGTTCTTTGAGACATAATCAGATATGCAACACTGCACAAGATTTGGGTTGCCCATTACGAGGCCTCAGTTAAAAGTCCTAATGTTTTTGAGCTGTCTTGGTCAAAGGTGGTTTTGGAGATTGCCACGCAGATTGGTTGGTTGGTAGCTTGTTGGCTTGATGAGGCTATTAGAGGCCATCTGCAATATGCGGTTTGTATGAAATGTCCTTTGGGGCAATTTAAAAGTAATATAAGAGTAAACCACCTTCAATAATTAAACAAGGTGAATTTCATTCAAAGGGCGTGCCCTGAAGGGATAATGAAATTTGTGTAAAGAAGAGAGTGGTCATACCAATAAATATAATTTGTTCCAAATAATTTGTGATATTGTGGTTTGTTTGTCCAAATGTGGTTAAGAGTCGATCCATGTATGGTCGTTGATTCATTGATTGTTTGTGTCATATTGTAATACTTCATGGATGTATTAAGTTTGTTTTTGTTACCATTTGATAATGAGTAGTCTATATTGAATCACCTATGATTGTTGTTGGTGTTGTTGTTGGTATATCATGTAGGAGTTGCTAAAGTAGAGTTAGAAGTGTAGTTGTTGATGCTAAAGGTGACTTGTAAACATTGATAATGGCATATTTTTGCCCGTTGCTTTGATCAAACATTGTGAGCAAGCATTGACATTATTGTTAGAAAATGTATTTCTCGTGGATTAGTTGCACATGTGCTTTGTAGCAAGTTGCTAGTCCAACACCTGAATTTTTGCAAAATTTGCATAGAATTGTGGTAGTTGCAATGGTCTTAAGTCTTGTAGATGAATTTCTTGGAGGCATAGAATTATAGGAGAGAGAATGCTATTGTCTGCAAGGATGTCTTGCAAATGTGAGGCAAGAGAGCTTGTATTAAGGGACTGTACTGTTTCAATTTTGTTGGTGCTAGCAAAGAAGTTAAGCTATTAGGAATCCATTTTTTATCGTTGCGCAACCTTTCAAGTTCTCGAAGCACTTGAATGTCAACTTTGATGTGTTGTTGCATAAGAGGTTTGATAAGGAAAAGGTTGTGATCAGGATCTCGAATACGAGATAGTGCTATGTATGTGAGTCCATGGGGCTTTATGGAAGAGGGGTCGAAGGCCAGGGAATCCATTGTCAATCCTTGTGATCTATGTATAGTTCTAGCAGCTGCTGGTTGAATTGGAAATTGATGGCGAGAAATTGTTTTGAGGAAATTGTTACCTATTTGAAATTATCTTGTGATTGCAAGCACAGGAGTCCAAGAGTGAAGGATATGGTCAAAATAAAGGTGTGCATTATTCATTCTTGCCTTTTTTCCTATGTTCTTGTTAAAATGAATCCAAACAACATTTGGCTTTATTGCTTGGTTCGAGCTCTTGAATATTCCATCAGAACCATTAACTAGTCCATTTGAAATGTCCAAGTTTCCTAAACAAATTTCTACTATCATGCCTAGCTTTAAATGCAATGTTTGGTGTAAACCTGTTGTGCTCTTTGGGTTTGTTGGGATACTTATTGTTTCACTGCAAGTCTTGTGTCTTGTTTTAATTGCTTGCAAAATATGTGGAGGTTCTTTCAAGTGCTCGAAAACTTCTTTGTTAATGAATATCTTTTAAAAAATTAGTGTAAAACAAATTAGGAATGTTTTCTTTATTGAGTGGTTGTCGCAAGTAATGGTTGTTTATATATTCAATATCTTCTTTTGTGTGTTGACCTATTCTAATTCTGTTTAGTAGGTCAATGAAGATTTTGTTTCTTTGTCTCATTGATATAAGTAGTTCATATAGCAAGACATTTTCCTTCCAATAAGTGTTGGGTGTTGAGGATTACAATGTCTTGGTATGAAGTACACGTTGGAATGCTGTGGTTACGTTCTGCATTACCATAGAATAGTTTTGGGTATGCAAGCTCCTCACAAAATTTGTCTTTGAAAATGCTCAATGGAGCAAATCCCTCTGAAGGAGCCACCACAATAGTTTTATCTTCAAAGTCAACAACTTGTTGGCTAGTATATATTCCATGGACCAAAGTATCTGTATCCAAGAAGTCATTCTCATGGTCTTCAATGTTTTATTCTTCATTTTGTTCATGTTCTTTTTCTTTCATTTGATAACATTTTATATGATTCTCCCACAATGTGTTCATTTTTACTTTATATTGTTTGTATAGTGGGGATTCCAATAGTTCTGATAGTGCTAGCATTGTGGTTATTGGCCACACTATGCCACTCATGTAGCTATGCTTATATGCGAGCTTGTGTTTAATTGCAAGTGCTATTGGCAGCACTTGTTGAGCTCTGTGTGCTTTATATTCAATCGGACTAGTGTCATGATTGTGCAAATTGACTTGGACTCATCTAACAATAGAGTATGAGCAATAGAATGTTTTGTTGGTCCTATAGTTGCTTTATTTTTTAGATTCTTGCCATTGAAGCAAAGCAAAGTAAATGTTGTTCCAAAAGTCTTGTGGAAGTAGTTAAGAATTTCTACAACTATTGCACGAGAACTTGATGAATTCAAAAGTAAGTTTTGAACCATATCAATAGTCAATATATCATTCACAGAGATTGATAGTGAAACTGCCAGTAGGTTTTGTTGACTTAAGTTTGCCACATGCTAGCATTATATCTTGGTCATACATGTCAATAAAAGGAACACATAAATGAAGTACAAGATCCACATATGGTCCTTGGATTTGAACAGGCACATGCTCACCACCACGCCGTAGTATGTCACCTGTCAAAGAAGGAACTTGGACAATACTTTGGGCACTTTTGCAAGAATAGCAATAAGGTCGAAGTGGATCCCTACTAACATGAAGGCCTCCACAACTCTTGCACTCGATGCTCGATCAAATTGGCATTCACATTTGTAAGGTGCAAGATACCAAATACCTAGAAAAAGCAAAGTGTGTTATGGATGCATTTACATTGAAGAAGCAGAGATATGTTTTAAGAGTTATCTTTGTACCATAACCCAAGTGAGAGACTTGGGCCACAAATTCTTCCTTTAATCCATCCTTTGTTGGACCATCCGCAAGCTCTGCTGGTATGGTGAAGTCAAACACACAAATTGTTCCCTTTGCTTTTAAGAATGAAACATTCTTAAGCACATACATAACCACGCTATCTTCATTGAACTCTTGTATGAGTTGTGTAAGTGTGGATTTGCACTCTTTGACAAATGCAAGCTTCCACCATAAAAAATCAAACACAACAATAGAGATATAATTTGTTGAAACATTTTGTATAAACCTATGATATCACAAGAAAAAATTACTTATAGTTGCTCGATCTTGGTCCGTAGGCCTGTCCGCAACAATGATTTGATCAATCATCCCATCCTCACTAGTAACCTTAATGATCACTATTGCAATGGTTCCCACAACATTTGAAACATTCCATTTGCGAAGGTTTAACATTTTTGCAGCCCAAGGTACATGGGTGCATAGAGAATGATCGAGTTCCAAAAGAAGATTGCCATCAAAAGGCTCTCCTCTAATAATGCACGTAGTTGCATCAACAAGTAGAGACAATTTTGAGGTTCCACCCTCACTTGTTCTTTTTGGAACAACAATAGCACCCTTAATTCTATAAAATTGACCAACTTGCAAGAAGTTAACGAATTGGTGAATGTAGGTGGAGGGTACAAGCAATGTGATAGTATGGGAACAAACACTACAAGGCATAGGCCATTTTTTGACGAAAATACCAACGTTTTTTACACTCAATTTTTTTTTTGACGAGCGCAAAGGTCATTATTTACGTCCTTATAAGCGTCGAAAAAGAACGGTTGCTATATAAGCGTCGCTATATAGCGATGGTAATAAACATCGGTATATAGCGACACTAATAAACGTGGCTATATAGCAACATTGGTAAATGTCACTATATAGTGACAATTAACATAATTTTTAAAAAAACATTAGTGGGGCTAAACAGGGCCACAGCAAGCCCTGTTTTGCCCCACTAATGTTTTTTTTTTAGTAATTACAAAAAAAAGTTTTTTATAACAAAATTTCCCTTGTAAAAAGGGTGATATAAAATCGCTCAAATGAACCGATTGAATGACAGAAGCATATACATGTCGAAGATATACAACATTGTTTGTTACAAAATTACCCTTTCGAAAAGGGTGATACAAAATTGCTCAAACGAGCCGATATACAAAAGGATATACATGGCAAAGTATATGCAAACTACTACTACTACTCATTCGAATCGTCCTCGTCCTCGTCTTGCTGGCCTGATCCTTGGCCCTCGTGAGCTGCGCTTGATCCCTAGCCCTTGTCACCACTCACCTCCAATGATAGGACACTCGAGCTTTAACTCTAATGTGAAACCATATTAGTTGGAAATTAGATTGGAACTTAAAGAATAAAACAATTTAAAAAGTGAGATTACAAGTAGGAGTAGACTTATACTGTGCAAGCAGCCACCTCAGCCCAATCGACCATCACTCCCATTGCCTCCTGCTCAATAAACCACAGCGCGTCTCTACATTTATAGGAAGGCGACCCATCACAGCTTGCTGTGGACCCAATTTATGAGAGTGAGATAAAGTGCATGTAATATGTAGTAAAACAAATAGAACAATACATTAAATGAGAAGAAGTAGACTTACCACAGTTGCCTCGAATGCCAACCGTCTGCCTGCACCAAAATGTGAAGTATCTACAGCGTCCAGTCGTCTCCTTGCAGGTCTCCTCTGACCCTCGAACATTTCGGGATGGTCCCTGCTCTACTTCTTAAAAAACTTCCAATCAGCTTTGTTTGCCCAGTTGGGTTTAGCCCTCCCCTTTGTGATGGAAGTACGCAAGGTTGATCTACGATGCTTCAAGACCAAACCCATGTGCTCTCACATGCAGTTCTCATTGAACTCCCAATTTGGGGGGTTAAGGTATTATGCTTTCAATTCATCGATGACTGCCTGCTTCTTTTGGTCATCTTGATACTGCCAATCAGTAGCAATGCCGCTCTTAAAGTGGTGTCTCATCAAGCGCCTCCTAGTGGCTATCACTTCTTTGCCCTTTCTATCTTCTATTATCTCTCCAGCAGTTGTGATTTGATAGAACAGGTCCTCGACTGGGTAAGGAGGACTCATGGTAGTGGCAGAGTCAGAGTGAGTGGTGTTTGTGCGAGAGCTTTCAGAGCGAGGAGTAGCAGTGGGAGTAGGAGAGGGCAAGGGACCTGACTGGTACTAGGTCTTGGAACCAAGTGGAGACTTGTAGAGATGTGAGTGTGCTAACTCGTCTATATCTCTCGAGTCAGCACAACATAAGCCACCCCTCCTACTCTTCCTTCCCTTACGATGGGCACGCCCAGGTGATGACCCCTCAGTCGAAGGGGCATGAGGGGACAGTTGGGCAATAGATCCAGCCGTGAGTGTAGGAGAGGGAATTGATGAGGTCCTCTGGGACAGCAAAGAGAAGAATCTCGTTGCCTCCTCATTGGTCATCTGTGCCACAAACTCGTCGGGACTCCCGACAAAGCCATGGGCTGCTAGCAAAGGAGTTCCCCGAGGGGTAGTCGTAGTGCTGCGTCCGAGAGGAGTCGGGCTAGGGGTAGTCGCAGGGATAGGCCCCTGAGATGTCACCTGAGGGGAATCAAAGTCCTCTAGAGAATAGAGATCATGATGTCTCCTCCTATAAAGGTTTTCATACTCGTGGGATGTGCGACATGATCCAATGTCTAACGTAGGCACAAACACGAAAATAAAAAACAAAAAATAAGAAAATATATTGACAAAGCATATAAGAATACATTGACAAAACATATGAGAATACATTGACAAAGCATAAGAGAATACATTGAGAAAGCATATGCTTATGCTTATGCATAAGCATATGAGCATATGCTCATGCATAAGCATAAGCATAAGCATAGGCATAGGCATAGGCATAGGCATAGGTATAGGCTTATGAAAAGAAGAGAAAAAGAGAGGAAAAAAGAAGAGAAAGAAAGGAGAAGGAGAAGGACATGCATAGGCATAGGCATATGCTTATGAAAAGAAGAAAAAAAGAGAGGAAAAAAGAAGAGAAAGAAAGGAGAAGGATATGCATAGGCATAGGCATATGCTTATGAAAAGAAGAGAAAAAGTGAGGAAAAAAGAAAAGAAGGAAAGGAGAAGGAGAAGGAGAAGGACATGCATAGGCATAATAGAAGGAGACATATGCTCATGCATAATCATAAGCATAAGAGAAAGAAGAGGGAAAAAAGTGCATAAGCATAAGAGATATAGAAAGAAAGCATATGCTTATGCTTGAGCATGAGCATATGAGCATTAAAAAAAAAGAGAGAAAGCTTAAGCATAGGCAAATACATATGCTTATGAAAAGAGATCGAAAGAGGGGAAAGCGGGGGAGAAAGGAGGGAGAAAGAGAAAGGAAAAGAGAAAAAGAGGAGAAGGAGAAAGAGAAGGAGACATATGCTCATGCATAAGCATAAGCATAAGAGAAGGAAGAGGGAAAAAGAGTCTAGAGATACAGAAAGAAAGCATATGCTTATGCTTATGCATGAGCATATGAACATAAAAGAAAAAGAGATAAATCTTAAGCATAGGCAAATACATATGCTCATGAAAAGAGATCGAAAGAGGGGAAAGAGGAAAAGAAAGAGAGAGGAAAAGAGGAGAAGGAGACATATGTTCATGCATAAGCATAAGCATAAGAGAAGGAAGAGGGAAAAAGACCATAGGCATAAGAGATACAGAAAGAAAGCATATGCTTATGCTTATGCATGAGCATATGAGCATAAAAGAAAAAGAGAGAAAGCTTAAGCATAGGCAAATACATATGCTTATGAAAAGAGATCAAAAGAGGGGAAAGAGGGGGAGAAAGAGAGAGGAAAAGATGAGAAGGAGACATATGCTCATGCATAAGCATAAGCATAAGAGAAGGAAGAGGGAAAAAGAGCATAAGCATAAGAGATACGGAAAGAAAGCATATTCTTATGCTTATGCTTATGCATGAGCATATGAGCATAAAAGAAAAAGAGAGAAAGCTTAAGCATAGGCAAATACATATGCTTATGGAAAGAGATCAAAAGAGGGGAAAGAGGGAGAGAAAGAGAGAGGAATGAGGAGGAGACATATGCTCATGCATAAGCATTAGCATAAAAGAAGGAAGAGGGAAAAAAAAGCATAAGCATAAGAGATACTGAAAGAAAGCATATGCTTATGCTTATACATGAGCATAAAAGAAAAAGAGAGGAAGCTTAAGCATAGGCAAATACATATGCTTATGAAAAGAGATCGAAAGAGAGGAAAGAGGGGGAGA
Organism: Dipteris shenzhenensis; assembly: GCF_047967505.1. NCBI lineage: Eukaryota > Viridiplantae > Streptophyta > Polypodiopsida > Gleicheniales > Dipteridaceae > Dipteris > Dipteris shenzhenensis. Next base: position 39,876,046 of record NC_141596.1, on the reverse strand, counting down.
AAGACAGAGGAAAAGAGGAAAAGAGGAGAAGGAGACATATGCTCATGCATAAGCATAAGCATAAGAGAAGGAAGAGGGAAAAAGAGCATAAGCATAAGAGAAAAGGAAAGAAAGGATATGCTTATTCTTATGCATGAGCATATGAGCATAAAAGAAAAAGAGAGAAAGCTTAAGCATAGGCAAATACATATGCTTATGAAAAGAGATTGAGAGAGGGGAAAGAGAGAGAAAAAGAGATTGAAAGAGGGGATGAAAGAGGGAAAAATAGCATAAACATAAGAGAAGGAAGAGGGGAAAAGAGATTGAAAGAGGGGAAAAAGAAGAGAAGGAAAGGAGGAAGAGGAGGAAAAGAGATTGAAAGAGGGGATAAAGAAGAGGGAAAAGTAAGAGAGGAAGAGAGGGAAAGAAGAGGGAATAGGGCAAGAGAGGGGAAGAGAGGGCTCCTATGCCCACACTGTAGCTAGCACTTAAGGCGCTAGCTGCAGGCCAATGTAAATAATAAAAATAACAAAAGGAAAAAAGAGGTCGGTGTTTTGTGGATTGGCCCTACAAAAGAGAGGAAACATACCATTTTTCAAATAACTAGTTAGAGGGGAAAGAGAGAGGAAAAGAGATTGAAAGAGGGGATGAAAGAGGGAAAAAGAGCATAAACATAAGAGAAGGAAGAGGGGAAAAGAGATTGAAAGAGGAAAAAAGGAAGAGAAGGAAAGAAGAAAGAGGGAAAAAAAAGATTGAAAGAGGGGATAAAGAAGAGGGAAAAGGAAGAGAGGAAGAGAGGAAGAGAGGGAAAGAAAAGGGAATAGGGGAAGAGAGGGGAAGAGAGGGGAAGAGAGGGTTCCTACATCCATCACTGCAGCTAGTGCTTAAGGTGCTAGCTGTAGGCCAATGTAAATAACAAAAATAACAAAAGGAAAAAATAGGAAGGACTTTCTTACCTGGAATAGTCCCGCTCGATGGCCCTACAAAAGAGAAGAAACATACCATTTTTCAAATAACTAGTTAGAGAAAGGAGGAGCTTAGAGAAGCAACTTCTCAAAGGGATTAGATTAAGGAGACAAGCATAAGCCTA